>NC_135332.1:41921741-42223408 GCF_023851605.1 Tamandua tetradactyla
ATTTTTCTTTAATTAAAAAAAATCTAACAATGAGACTCTGAGTCTGATTTTCAGAGATCTCAAGTCTGTGGCTACAGGAAATCAGATTTTCCTTCAGGACACTCATAGAAACTTTAACATCTTTCATATGGCACTTAATCTGCTATTTGAAGCCTTAAGTTCACCCCTTCCCCTAATCACTGTATCCAGTGTATCTGACAACCAGCCAGCATCAGTCAATCTCTTAATTCCACGAAACTCCATAAAGGTGTCAAAAAACACACTCACCCAGACCCTACCTCAAATAAGCATACAATTAGCAGAATCTAATGGTGATATTTTGAGTCTCTCTTGCCAGCTCACCCCATGGACTATTCAGTGCCATCTTGATTATTAGAAAAAGAGTCTTAGTGCCTCTGTATCTAGTAAGAGTAGAAAACCAATTGTAAAAACCCATTGTTAAGATTGTATTTCTCAAGAACCACTCCTAGTACCAAGCTGTATTAGGCAGTGTTCTCTACAGAAACAGAGCCAACAGTATATATCTGTAAATATGAGATTTATAAAGTGTCTCACAATCATGGGGATGTATGAGTACAAAATTTGTAGGGCAGACTGCAAGCTGGCAGCTCCAATGAAGGTCCTCAAGGAATGCCCAGGTGAGGTGAGCTGGCTGAAGTGGAAAGAGAGATGGTCTCTTCTGAACTCTCCTTAAAAGCAGAAGGCACTCCTTTTAGTGGACTGCAGATGTAATTAGCCATGGATACAACCAGCATGCTCATGATTTAAATCCATGAAATGTCCTCATAGCAACAGATGGGCCAGTGCTAACTTGACCAAACAACTGGGCACCATCACCTGGCCAAATTGACACATGGACCTGACTGTCACACCTTTGAAACTGTAAACCAATTAATCTTCATTATTTAAGCCAACCTCTTGTGTGGTATTTGGCATAGCACCCTGAGGAACTAAGATTAGAGGGCTATGATGATATCTAATTTAATGACTGGATAAAAGAACTTATTATTTCTTTTCCAGCAAAGATGTAGAGTTTAATTTATCACAGTATCTCTGTGTTAGTACTTAGATAGAAAAATAGTATAGATTTAATCACTGAGAAAAGTGAGATTATTTGGTATCTTTTAACAGTGTAGAGCCTTTGAGGCACTAAGTATTAATCTGTGTAGCTAAGGCAGTACAGATTCAGCTCAGAATTTTATTTTTGTTTAGGTCATCACTGAATGCTTTAAATGCTTTAATTTATGGCATCAATATCTTTCATGTCTATGAAGTTATTGATGTGTTGTAGTACCTTTTCTGTTAAGTATTTTAGCTACCTCTTTTGATGTTTAACTTTCAGGCCAGCAAAAGATCTTCCTGGACCCTGCATTCCAGTTGAAATTTCATTGAATGTCTCCTTTTCTTCCCTCAACTCTCCCTAGTTTTCATGGCATGAGAATATTTTCAGCACAAGGTTTCTATAGATACCCATGGACTTATCTTAGGGTTTGTCTGCTTGAGTCATATATGTCGGCTTCATCTCTGTGTCAGACCAGGTACAAAACTCAGTCTGTCTGAGTTTTCAAGCATTTCTACAAGAAATCTAAACACACCAAGTATCTTATTGACATAGGTGAAAATTTTTAGAGGCTCTAAGAGGTTTTAGATTTCTCACTGTTCCTTTCTTATCTTCAGTCTCCTCTTCACCTCACTCCCCCTCCCAGACCAGTATAAAATGCCTCTGTGTTTGTTACTCTAAATAGCCCCATTTCCTCTGACTTCCCTGCTATTGACATCCAGCTTTGGAGTCTCAGCTTGTACCAGATATACTTGTAAAGGCATTTTCCCTACAACAAGAAAAAAAATGTTTTCCCTTTCATTATAAGTACAGTGGCCATGAATACTTTTTTTCTCTCAGCAGTAGCATTTTAATATTGAGTTTAGCACCCAGCAGATATTCATTTAGTACTTAAAGAGTTATCTTAACCCATTCCATCATTGTTGACAATCTAATATATATATCAATATGTATTCTGCAGTCACTCTCTTAGTCCAATGAGTCTAAATGAACCTCATGGCCTTTATAAATCTCATAACTTTTATTTAAATTATTCTACATGCATTATGCTTCAGTTTGTTCTTTTCATTTATCTTGGCTGCCTTTCTCTATCAGTATAATATAGACAGCATCTCAGTATGATTCCATTAGAAATGATATATATGTGCATTTGTGTACCAAAAAAGGATTTATATCAAGCAGTGGTTACTAACATAAAAGATCTGGGTAAAATGTTCCAAAAGTAGATAGAAACTGTGGTCTTAGAGGATTGAGTGAATTATATTACCTTTGATAGAAAGAAGAAAAATAAATTTAGTTTTGAAAAAATACTGAATCTATTCATGGCTTTGTTTTCCCACACTTTTGGAAGGGAACCTATCTCCCATAGTTAGAGAGGGGGATTTCCTCCCTGAGTTTTAACTGCTGTATATTATTCCATTGATGTATCATAATTTATTTAATCGGTCCCCTATGTGTGATTTTTTGCAAACATTCAGTATAGTGAACATCTTTGTATGTGCATCTTTGATAATAATTCTGAGTAATAGATTCCTAGAAGTGGGATTTCTAGGTCTACTGGTACGTCATTTACAATTTTAATAAACACTTCCAAATTGTCCTTCCAAATGGCTGTACAATCCCTGCTACAACATAGTCATGTTCATTTCCATATTCCCTCACCTCTGAAAGTATCATTGTTTAATAGATTTAGGATTATTATGTTTCCCTAATTAATTGCCCCTTTTATCGTTATGAAATATTACTCTATCTCCTGTGTCATGGTCAGGTTCATGTATCAACTTGGCCAGGTGGTGGTACCCATTTGCCTCATTTGGCAAGCACTGGCGTATGTTTCTTTGAGGACATTTCATAGAATTAAATCATGATCACGTCAGCTGCATCCACAGCTGATTCCATTTGTAATCAGCCAAGGGGAGTGTCCTCTGCAATGAGTGATGCTTAATCTAATCATTGGAAGCCTTTTATGGAGGATTCAGAAAAGACAGGCTCTCTTCCTGCTTCGTCTGGCGCCAGAGCCTCTCCTTTGTAGTTTGTCCAGACCCTCCATCAGAGTCGTTAGCTTCACAACCTGCTGTACGGATTTTGGACTCTGTGTTCCCATGGTTATGTGAGACACTTCTATAAATTTTATATCTACAAATATTTCCTGCAGATTCTGTTTCTCTAGAGAACCCTATCTAATGCATCCTGTAATGCTTTTTCTTGAGATGCTTTGTCTGAGATCACTATAGCCATGCCAACCTTCTAAAGCTACTGTTCTCATGGTACATCTTTCTTTCTTTTATTTTTTACCTATTTGTTTATTTAAAGCGCTTCTTTTATTGGCAACATCTCCTTGGGTTTTACTTTTTTACTCAGTTGAAAAAATTGTGCCTTTTAACTAGAATGTTCAGCTTTTTTAAATTAAAAGTAATTACTGACATGGCTGGGTTTCAGTCTACTATCTTGATAGTTATCCTTCAGATATCTCTTCAGGGTTTTTGTTCTGTTGCTCCTTTCCTGTTGTCTTTTGGAATAGGTGAAATTATTTGTGGTATTCCATTTTATGTCCTCTGTTAGCTTATTTTATTCTTTTCCTCCAGGGATTGCTTTACACTTAACAAGATATCTATCCTAGGCTTATCAGAATGTATTTAGACCCAATATTGTACCTTTTCACACTCATACTGACACTTTACACTTCTAGTTTACACTTTTGCACTTCATACTTTGTACTTCACACCCACTCCAACCTTTATGCTATTGTTGTCATATCCTTAATTAATGTATATGTTAAAACCTCACACCTTTATAGTCAGTCTTTTAATAAATTTAATGAGGGGAAAATAGAGTCTTATATTTACCTACTTATTTACAGTATCAAGTATTATTCATTCCCAAAGACCTGAGTTTCCATCTGATATGTCTGTTCAGCCTGAAGAATATCCTTTCTTCTAGTGCCTGTCAGCTAGTAACAAATTCTCAACTTTTGTTCATCTAAAAATATCTTTATTCCACTCTCATTTTGAAGAAAATATACACTATATGTAGAATTTTGGGTTGATAGTTTGTCCCACTTTCTGCACTTAAAGGGTGTCATTCCATTGTCTTCTGATGGCTATAGTTTCCAATTGTCATACTTTATAGGTATCATTAGTCCACTGGAGATGAGGTAACTCTTTTCTGTTGCTTTTAAGATTCTCTCTTTGTCTTTAGTTTCATGCTTGACTATATGATGTGCCTAACTGTTGTTTCTTTATATTTCATCCTGCTTGGAGTTTGTTGGGAAGAAAAAAAGTTTATGTTTTTTCAACAAATTTGGAAAATTTTGAACCATTATTTCTTCAAAATTTTTTTCTACCACTTTCTTAAACCTCTTCTATGATTCCAATTTTATGTATGTTAGACTATTTGATACTGTCCAGCATGTCTCAAAGATTCTATTCAACTTTCTTCCTCTCTTTACTGTAGGATGAGAAATTTGTATTGATCAATCTTAGAATAATTAATTCTTCTGTCTTCTTTAGTCAGCTGTCATACTTACCCAGTGATATTTTAAAATTTTAATTTATTGTACTTTTCAGTTGTAGAATTTCAATTTAGTTCTTAGTTCCTTCTTCCTAACATAGATACAGATAGAGAAAACATGAGCATGGATAAATATTGAACAAGATTGACAAAATATTGATAATATTTGGTCAGTGGTAGTACATTAAGCAAGTCTCTGTTTTTTTGAATATGTAAACTTGCCCATAACAAAATGTTTTTAGAAAATTAAAATCCAATACTAAGGAAACAACAGAGACCAGATTTACTATTCTGCCTAAAAACACAAGAAAACTGGACACAATTGTGAAAACAGTGGTTTTTGGATTCAGACAATAGGTAGACACAACTGAGATCCCTGAGAAAGGGAAATAAACAAGGTGAGCCCTTAAAATATGACTTATTATTGCCTGGAGGCAGTTTCAGACCACAGAGGAGAGGAAGCCCAAAAAGAGCCTGGTGGTCTCACATAAAAGTTCAGAAAGGCCAAGACAGTTAGAATTTGCAGAGCAGAGAACCACAGTGGAGTTGTTTAAAGGGGAAGCTCCAGGTATTGAGTCTGGTTGAGTACTGATTGCTGTATGCATGAGCAGAAACTATCTCAGACCAAAAATTGAGGAAGGAGAACAATCTTAAGCTCACACCACCAGCCAGAGATAGAAAGGACTCATAATAAACAGGGTAACAGATATAATCCTCAGAGTAGTATTACTCTTGTATGGGGATAAATTAGCCCAGGACTAAGGGCTTCTCTGAAAGCAAGCCTCAAAATGATTCAAATGATTCCAAGTTACCTAACTGCACTCCAGAACAAAATATAACACTATTTAAATGAATACAACAAAATCCATTAACCATCACTTTAACATTCACAGTACTTGGTGTTCAATTAAAAATTAGCAGGAAGGCAAGAAGTAAGAAAATATGACCCCTAACGTGGTAGAAAAATCAATAAATCGGAATAAAGCCAAAAATAATAGGGATGTTAGAACTAGTTGACAAAGATGTTACAATATCTATTTTTAATGTTCCATATTTCAAGAAAATAGGAGAAAACATAAGTACAATGAGAGAAACAGAAGTTTAAAAAAAGAACCTAAACAGAATTCCTAGAGAACTACAATATATGAAACAAAAAATACCCTGATTAGGATGGGCAGTAAATACTGCTGAAGAAAAAGATCAGTGAATCTGTAGACATAGCAATAAAAATTATCCAGAATTAAACGTAGATAAGAAAAAGTGGGAAAATTGCACAGACCATCTTTAACACATAGGACAGTAAAAAGTGACCTAATAAATATATAATTGGAATTCAAGAAGAAGTTGCTGAGGGTGTGGAGGCAGAAATAAAATATTCAAAGAATTAGTAGCTTAAAAAGGTCCCAAACTGATTGAAACTACTTAGCTCACAGTTTCAGGAAGTTTATAGAATGTTTCTGGTGATGAAAATGTTCTGTATTATAATTGTGGTGGTTACATGACATACATTTGTCAAAATTCATCTTGAACACTGGAAATTTGTGAATTTCATTAAATTATTATATATAAGTTATACATCAAGAAAACTGGAATCATTATACAGCTAATTATACATTTGAGGAAATTTAATGAATCTAAGGTTGAATTAAAATGTTTTAAGTTAACTGAAAAAATTCAGTACTAAAAACTAAGTAAAATTCCTCTACTATGATAAAATGATATTCAAAATGTTAGAAATTAATATGGTTTTTAACTAATAACTTTATAATATTTTTATTTTTTTTTCAACTATTAGGTTGAACTAAAGCGACACTACAATGACCAGCATTCAAAATTGAGAGGACTTTTACCTGGTCGTCAGTGGTATGAAATTCAAGCATACAGGGCCTTAAACCAGGCCCTAGGTAGGTAAGTGAAATTAATATAATGCTATTGTAATACTATCTGTGGCCAGGGTTACATGTAGAGCTAATCTTGGTACTTTACTCCTTACATAAAAACTTTTGTAAAACTTTATATAACTAGAAACCTAGGAACTGGTATGTTTTCAGTGACAGATGTCATGAGTGAAAATTGAGAACAGAAAATAGAATAAATCAGACCGAAAACAAAACACAAAATTTGACCCATCATAAATCTTTAAACTTCATTAACAATGAATGCCATACAAAGGTGTTCAGTAAATGTTTATTTCACCAAACCATGAAAGTTTTGTCTTATGAACATCAGAACTCAGATGATGGATACCTTCCACCTACCCAAAAGAAAAAAGTCAGGGACAGTTGGTGTGAGGACATATTCTCTTTGCAAAGTCACTTCAGTCATTTAAGGTGAATGGAATCCTTGTGTCTGAGCAATTACTTATACCAAATACAAACAAACAAAATCTATTATACTGCCCATTGAAGTCATGCAATTGTGCAGGTTTGTATTCTACTTTCACTTAAAGAAGGCAAATAAAAATATTCCTATCATTTTCATTTTAATGTCACTTCTAAGGTATAGATAAGTGTGATTGCAATCCATAATTTCCAATGCTATCTATATTTATCTTACTCTATAATCATCATTGCTAGTGGATAATATTGAAACTGAATGATATTGAACAATTGAAGAAAGAAAAGATAAAATTTTACTTTTTAAAACTGTAGGAACGGACAGTAAAGCATCTTAGCAAATGATTCAAAAAGGGTTAAAATAAACCAAGTGTTCTAGTTTGCTAGCTGCCAGAACACAATAAACCAGAAATGGAGCAGCTTTTTAAAAGGGGAGTTTATTAAATTGCTAATTTACAGTTCTAAGCCCACAAAACTGTCCAAATTAAAGCAAGGCTATAAAAATGCCCAATCTAAGGCATCAGGGAAAGATACCTTGGTTCAAAAATGCCGATTACGTTCAGGGTTTCCCTCTCAAATGGAAAGGCACATGGAGAGCATGGTGACATCTGCTAGCTTTCTCTCCAGGCTTCTTGTTTATGAACCTCTCCAAGGGGTGTTTTCCTTCTTCATCTCCAAAGACTCTGGCTGCGTGGGCTCTCATGGTTCTTGTCACTCTCTGGTGGCTCTCTTGTCATTCTGAAACTTTCCCCAAAATGCTTCCTCTCTTGAAGTATTCCAGTAAAATAATGTAAGGCCCACCTCCATGGAGTCACATCTCCATGGAGATAACCTAATCAAGTCTCCAACCTATAGTCCTGAACAAGGATTAAAAGAAACGGTTGCTCCCACAAGATTGGATCAGAATTAAAACATGGCTTTTCTAGGGTACATAATCCTTTCAAACATGGTCTTGCTAAAGATTTAACACCAACGAAAAACTATGAAATTAATTCCAATACTCCATTTAAGGATCCTCGTCCATCAAGATTTCTGCTCTGTGAACACTTTTTTAAACATTTTATTTTGTTATTATTATTTTTTTTACATGGGCACGTACCGGGAATCGAACCCAGGTCCTCGGGCATGGCAGGCAAGCACTCTTACCTGCTGAGCCACCGTGGCCCGCCCTTTTTTAAACATTTTATACCATTATTTCATATTGTAGGACATCAGCATCCAATTTATTTAAACACAGTAATAATTAGATTCTATATAAACTAATTTAGAATTTTGTAATCTCTATTTGGGAAATTATAATTTGCTTACAGACTATAATAATTTTTTTTCCAGTGAAGCTATGAGGCATTCAGATAATTCAATAAAAGAACACAGATTAAGAGTTGAAATCATGAAAATATTGACCAAGTGCAATTAAGAACCACACTTTCCCCCTCCCAACTAAACAGAATCTACCCTAACTAAATCTGGAGTTTAGATTTTGTATCTTGTGCACTCACATTAGCCTATTTATATTTGTATCCTACTTTGTCATCTATAAATCTTTTCTATATATAGTATTTCATGTTACCTCCATTGGTCATTTCCAAGAGCAACATATAAATATTCCATGTTTCATTTGATTGCTTTAAAAAAATGCTTGGAAGAAATTAAATTACTTGTCTAAGATTACAGAACTGCAAAATGGCCCTTACATCTTGGCCCCACCTATTCTGAAACCTCAAGACCAGCTTTTTTACTCTTTTTTTTTTTTCTGTCCAATTTTTTTTTTATTAATTAAAAAAAGAATTAACAAAACAATTAGAAATCATTCCAATCTACATGTACAATCAGTAATTCTTAATAACATCACATAGTTGCATATTCATCATTTCTTAGTACATTTGCATCGATTTAGAAAAAGAAATAAAAAGACAACAGAATAAGAATTAAAACAATAGAAAGAAAAAAAACAAAAACAAAAAACCTATACCTCACATGCAGCTTCATTCAGTGTTTTAACATAATTGCATTACAATTGGGTAGTATTGTGCTGTCCATTTCTGAGTTTTTATATCCAGTCCCGTTGTACACTCTGTATCCCTTCAGCTCCAATTATCCCTTCTCTCTTTTTTTTTTAATTAACGGAAAAAAAAGAAATTAACCCAACATTTAGAGATCATACCATTCTACATATGCAATCATTAATTCTTAACATCATCACATAGATGCATGATCATCATTTCTTAGTACATATGCATTGGTTTAGAAGAACTAGCAACATAACCGAAAAAGATATAGAATGTTAATATAGAGAAAAAAATAAAAGTAACAATAGTAAAATCAAAACAAAACAAAACAAAAATCTATAGCTCAGATGCAGCTTCATTCAGTGTTTTAACATGATTACTTTACAATTAGGTATTATTGTGCTGTCCATTTCTGAGTTTTTGTATCTAGTCCTGTTACACCGTCTGTATCCCTTCAACTCCAATTGGTCATTATCTTACCCTGTTTCTACCTCCTGCTGGACTCTGTTATCAAGGACATATTCCAAATTTATTCTCGAATGTCTGTTCACATCAGTGGGACCATACAGTATTTGTCCTTTAGTTTTTGGCTAGACTCACTCAGCATAATGTTCTCTAGGTCCATCCATGTTATTACATGCTTCATAAGTTTATCCTGTCTTAAAGCTGCATAGTATTCCGTCGTATGTATATACCACAGTTTGTTTAGCCACTCTTCTGTTGATGGAGATTTCGGCTGTTTCCATCTCTTTGCAATTGTAAATAACGCTGCTATAAACACTGGTGTGCAAATGTCCGTTTGTGTCTTTGCCCTTAAGTCCTTTGAGTAGATTCCCAGCAATGGTATTGCTGGGTCGTATGGCAATTCTATATTCAGCTTTTTGTGGAACCGCCAAACTGCCTTCCACAGTGGTTGTGCACCATTTGACATTCCCACCAACAGTGGATAAGTGTGCCTCTTTCTCCGCATCCTCTCCAGCACTTGTCATTTTCTGTTTTGTTGATAATGGCCATTCTGGTGGGTGTGAGATGATATCTCATTGTGGTTTTGATTTGCATTTCTCTAATGGCCAGGGACATTGAGCATCTCTTCATGTGCCTTTTGGCCATTTGTATTTCCTCTTCTGATAGGTGTCTGTTCAAGTCTTTTTCCCATTTTGTAATTGGGTTGGCTGTCTTTTGTTGTTCAGTTGGACAATCTCTTTATAAATTCTGGATACTAGACCTTTATCTGATATATCATTTCCAAATATTGTCTCCCATTGTGAAGGCTGTCTTTCTACTTTCTTGATGAAGTTCTTTGATGCACAAAAGTGTTTAATTTTGAGGATTCCCATTTATTTATTTCCTTCTTCAGTGCTCTTGCTTTAAGTTTAAGGTCCATAAAACCGCCTCCAGTTGTAAGATCCATAAGATATCTCCCAACATTTTCCTCTAACTGTTTTATGGTCTTAGACCTAATGTTTAGATCTTTGATCCATTTTGAGTTAACTTTTGTATAGGGTGTGAGAGATGGGTCTTCTTTCATTCTTTTGCATATGGATATCCAGTTCTCTAGGCACCATTTATTGAAGAGACTGCTCTGTCCCAGGTGAGTTGGCTTGACTGCCTTATCAAAGATCAAATGTCCATAGATGAGAGGGTCTATATCTGAGCACTCTATTCGATTCCATTGGTCGATATATCTATCTTTATGCTAATACCATGCTGTTTTGACCACTGTGGCTTCATAATATGCCTTAAAGTCAGGGAGCGCGAGACCTCCAGCTTCGTTTTTTTCCCTCAAGATGCTTTTAGCAATTCGGGGCACCCTGCCCTTCCAGATAAATTTGCTTATTGGTTTTTCTATTTCTGAAAAATAAGTTGTTGGGATTTTGATTGGTATTGCATTGAATCTGTAAATCAATTTAGGTAGGATTGACATCTTAACTATATTTAGTCTTCCAATCCATGAACACGGTATGCCCTTCCATCTATTTAGGTCTTCTGTGATTTCTTTTAGCAGTTTTTTGTAGTTTTCTTTATATAGGCTTTTTGTCTCTTTAGTTAAATTTATTCCCAGGTATTTTATTCTTTTAGTTGCAATTGTAAATGGGACTCGTTTCTTGATTTCCCCCTCAGCTTGTTCATTGCTAGTGTATAGAAATGCTACAGATTTTTGAATGTTGATCTTGTAACCTGCTACTTTGCTGTACTCATTTATTAGCTCTAGTAGTTTTGTTGTGGATTTTTCCGGGTTTTTGACGTATAGTATCATATCGTCTGCAAACAGTGATAGTTTTACTTCTTCCTTTCCAATTTTGATGCCTTGTATTTCTTTTTCTTGTCTAATTGCTCTGGCTAGAACCTCCAACACAATGTTGAATAATAGTGGTGATAGTGGACATCCTTGTCTTGTTCCTGATCTTAGGGGGAAAGTTTTCAATTTTTCCCCATTGAGGATGATATTAGCTGTGGGTTTTTCATATATTCCCTCTATCATTTTAAGGAAGTTCCCTTGTATTCCTATCTTTTGAAGTGTTTTCAACAGGAAAGGATGTTGAATCTTGTCAAATGCCTTCTCTGCATCAATTGAGATGATCATGTGATTTTTCTGCTTTGATTTGTTGATATGGTGTATTACATTAATTGATTTTCTGATATTGAACCATCCTTGCATACCTGGGATGAATCCTACTTGGTCATGATGTATAATTCTTTTAATGTGTTGTTGGATACGATTTGCTAGAATTTTATTGAGGATCTTTGCATCTATATTCATGAGAGAGATTGGTCTGTAGTTTTCTTTTTTTGTAATATCTTTGCCTGGTTTTGGTATGAGGGTGATGTTGGCGTCATAGAATGAATTAGGTAGTTTTCCCTCCACTTCGATTTTTTTGAAGAGTTTGAGGAGAATTGGTACTAATTCTTTCTGGAACGTTTGGTAGAATTCACATGTGAAGCCATCCGGTCCTGGACTTTTCTTTTTGGGAAGCTTTTGAATGACTAATTGAATTTCTTTACTTGTGATTGGTTTGTTGAGGTCATCTATGTCTTCTTGAGTCAAAGTTGGTTGTTCATGTCTTTCCAGGAACCCGTCCATTTCATCTATATTGTTGTATTTATTAGCGTAAAGTTGTTCATAGTATCCTGTTATTACCTCCTTTATTTCTGTGAGGTCAGTAGTTATGTCTCCTCTTCCATTTCTGATCTTATTTATTTGCATCCTCTCTCTTCTTCTTTTTGTCAATCTTGATAAGGGCCCATCAATCTTAATTGATTTTCTCATAGAACCAACTTCTGGTCTTATTGATTTTCTCTATTGTTTTCATGTTTTCAATTTCATTTATTTCTGCTCTGATCTTTGTTATTTCTTTCCTTTTGCTTGCTTTGGGATTAGTTTGCTGTTCTTTCTCCAGTTCTTCCAATTGAACAGTTAATTCCTGCATTTTTGCCTTTTCTTCTTTTCTGATATAGGCATTTAGGGCAATAAATTTCCCTCTTAGCACTGCCTTTGCTGCATCCCATAAGTTTTGATATGATGTGTTTTCATTTTCATTTGCCTCGAGGTATTTACTAATTTCTCTTGCAATTTCTTCTTTGACCCACTCGTTGTTTAAGAGTGTGTTGTTGAGCCTCCACATATTTGTGAATTTTCTGGCATTCCGCCTATTATTGATTTCCAACTTCATTCCTTTATGATCCGAGAAAGTGTTCTGTATGATTTCAATCTTTTTAAATTTCTTAAGACTTGCTTTGTGACCCAGCATATGGTCTATCTTTGAGAATGATCCATGAGCACTTGAGAAAAAGGTGTATCCTGCTGTTGTGGGATGTAATGTCCTATAAATGTCTGTTAAGTCTAGCTCCTTTATAGTAATATTCAGATTCTCTATTTCTTTATTGATCCTCTGTCTAGATGTTCTGTCCATTGATGAGAGTGGGGAATTGAAGTCTCCAACTATTATGGTATTTGTGTCTATTTCCTTTTTCAGTGTTTGCAGTGTATTCCTCACGTATTTTGGGGCATTCTGGTTCGGTGCGTAAATATTTATGATTGTTATGTCTTCTTGTTTAATTGTTCCTTTTATTAGTATATAGTGTCCTTCTTTGTCTCTTTTAACTGTTTTACATTTGAAGTCTAACTTGTTGGATATTAGTATAGCCACTCCTGCTATTTTCTGGTTGTTATTTGCATGAAATATCTTTTCCCAACCTTTCACTTTCAACCTATGTTTATCTTTGGGTCTAAGATGTGTTTCCTGTAGACAGCATATAGAAGGATCCTGTTTTTTAATCCATTCTGCCAGTCTATGTCTTTTGATTGGGGAATTCAGTCCATTAACATTTAGTGTTATTATTGTTTGGATAATATTTTCCTCTACCATTTTGCCTTTTGTATTATATATATCATATCTGACTTTCCTTCTTTTTACACTCTTCTCCATACCTCTCTCTTCTGTCTTTTCAGTTCTGACTCTAGTGCTCCCTTTAGTATTTCTTGCAGAGCTGGTCTCTTGGTCACAAATTCTCTCAGTGACTTTTTGTCTGAGAATGTTTTAATTTCTCCCTCATTTTTGAAGGACAATTTTGCTGGATATAGGAGTCTTGGTTGGCAGTTTTTCTCTTTTAGTAATTTAAATATATCATCCCACTGTCTTCTAGCCTCCATGGTTTCTGCTGAGAAATCTACACATAGTCTTATTGGGTTTCCCTTGTATGTGATGGATTGTTTTTCTCTTGCTGCTTTCAAGATCCTCTCTTTCTCTTTGACCTCTGACATTCTAACTAGTAAGTGTCTTGGAGAACGCCTATTTGGGTCTAATCTCTTTGGGGTGCGCTGCACTTCTTAGATCTGTAATTTTAGGTCTTTCATAAGAGTTGGGAAATTTTCAGTGAAAATTTCTTCCATTAGTTTTTCTCCTCCTTTTCTCTTCTCTTCTCCTTCTGGAACACCCACAACACGTATATTTGTGCGGTTCATATTGTCCTTGAGTTCCCTGATACCCTGTTCAAATTTTTCCATTCTCTTCCCGATAGTTTCTGTTTGTTTTTGGAATTCAGATGTTCCATCCTCCAAATCACTAATTCTATCTTCTGTCTCTTTGAATCTATCATTGTAGGTATCCATTGTTTTTTCTATCTTTTCTACTTTGTCCTTCACTTCCATAAGTTCTGTGATTTGTTTTTTCAGTTTTTCTATTTCTTCTTTATGTTCAGCCCATGTCTTCTTCATGTCCTCCCTCAACTTATCGATTTCGTTTTTGAAGAGGTTTTCCATTTCTGTTCGTATATTCAGCATTAGTTGTCTCAGCTCCTGTGTCTCATTTGAACTATTGGTTTGTTCCTTTGACTGGGCCATATTTTCAATTATTTGAGCGTGATCCGTTATCTTCTGTTGGCGTCTGCACATTTAGACAGATTTCCCTGGGTATTGGATCCAAAAGTTTGGAAGATTTTTCTGTGAAATCTCTGGGTTCTGTTTTTCTTATCCTGCCCAGTAGGTGGCGCTCGTGGCACACGTTTGTCTGCGGGTCCCACCAGTAAAAGGTGCTGTGGGACCTTTAACTTTGGAAAACTCTCACCGTCCGGGAGGTTCGCTAGCCGAAGCGGCTTGGAAGGGTTCGAGCCGGCCCGGGGTCCGAATGCGGGGAGGGTTGCTGGCCGCCGCAGCCCAGGAAAGCGCCCGTCTGAATTTCCTAGTCGCCCGGGTGACAAGCGTGGAGGGAGGGCGCCAGCGGCAGCGGCCCGCCCAGGAGAGTGCATGTTCCCGGGGAGTCACGGGTTTGGAAGGGGCCTCCCCCACCCGTCACCGTTCTCCACAGCCTGGGGATTTCCGATCCAATTCTCTCAGTTGGTCCGGGGGGCCACGCGTGGTGTGTGTGCCAGCCGCCACGGTTTCAGGGGACTGCCTCTCCAATTCTCCCAGCTGGCCCAGGAAGGTGGAAGGGAGTGACTCCGGCCGCTTGCCACCCCGCCGGGTGAAGCCCGCGCGCCTCGGAGATCTCACCCGAGCGGCTTCTCTCAGCCAGCCAGCCGTTCCAGGATGGGGTACGCTGTCTTTTTTATCTCTGTTGTGGCTTTGGGCGCTGTTCTGTATCATTTCTACTCCCCTAGTAGCTGTCCTGGAGAAGAAACTAAGTTCCGCGCGTCTTACTAAGCCGCCATCTTCTCCGGAAGTCTCGAAAAGCCATGTTTTAATGAAAATCCCATTTAATAAAGGTAGAATAATCCCTATTCAATACTGTATGTTTGAAACTGTAATCAGATCATCTCCCTGGAGATGTGATTTAATCAAGACTGGTTGTTAAGCTGGATTAGGGGAGGCATGTCTCCACCCATTTGGGTAGATCTTGATAAGTTTCTGGAGTCCTATAAAACAGGAAACATTTTGGAGAAGGAAGGAGATTCTGAGAGAACAGAACACACAGCCATGAGAAGCAAAGTCCACCAGCCAGCGTCCTTTGTAGATGAAGAAGGAAAATGCCTCACAGGGAGCTTCATGAAACAGGAAGCCAGAAGAATGGTGCTGTGTTCGCAATGTGCCCTTCCAGATGAGAGAGGAACCCCGACCGTGTTCACCATATGCCTTTTCAGATAAGAGAGAAACTCTGACTGTGTTCACCATGTGCCTTCTCACTTGAGAAAGAACCCTGAACTTCATTGGCCTTCTTGAACCAAGGTATCTTTCTCTAGATGCCTTCGATTGGACATTTCTCTAGATTTGCTTTAATGGGGACATTTTCTTGGCCTTAGAAGTGTAAACTAGCAATTTATTAAACTTCCCTTTTTAAGTCATTCCATTTCTGGTATATTGCATTCTGGCAGCTAGCAAACTAAAACAGAAGGGTAAATGTCATTAAGATGTCAAGTCTGCCAAAATTGATGTACAGATTCAATGCAATACCTATAAAAATTCCAACAGGCTTCTTGGCAGAATTGGAAAAGCTAATTATAAATTTTATTTGTAAGAGAAAAGGATCTAAAATAGGTACAAACATCCTGAAAAAGAAAAATGAAATGGGAGGTATCGCACATATTTTAAAGCCACAGAAGTCAAAACAGCATGGTATTGGCATAACACCAAGACATTGATCAGTGAAATTGAATTGAAAGTTCAGAAATAGGCCTTAGATCTGTGGTCAGTTGAATTCTGACAAGTCTCCCAAGCCCATTCAACTGGAACAGAACAGTCTTTTCAATAAATGGTTTAGGAAAACTGGATATCCATAACTAAGAGAATTAAAGAGGACCCCTATCTCACACTCTATACAAAAATTAACTCAAAATGGATCAACGACCTAAATATAAGAACCAATACCATAAAACTCCTAGAAGAAAATGTAGGGAGACATCTCCAAGATCCAGTGATGGGATAGTTTCTTAGACTTTATACCCAAAGCACAAGCAATGAAAGAAAAAATGAATAAGTGGGAACACCTTAATACTGAATACTTCAAGTGCTTCAAAGGACTTTGTCAAAATGGTGAAAAAGCAACCAACTCAATGGGAGAAAATATTTGGAAGCCACATATCTGATAAGAGTTTGATATCCTGCCCATGCAAAAAAAAAATAAAAGAGAGAAAGTAGGACTTAAACAATATCATGTTACAATTAAACTTAACACACATATATAGTAACAACTTCAGTCAACAACAGCAAGGTACACATTCTCCTCGTGTGTACTTGGATGATTCTTCAGGGTAAACCATATGTTAGGTCACAAGAAAAAGATCAATACACTAAAAAAGATTAAAGTCATATAATTCATCTTCTACTGCCACAATGGAATGAAGCTAAAACTTAAGAAGAAGAACTGGAAAACTCACAAATATGTAGAAATTAAAAAACACACTCTTAAATAGCTAATGAATCAAAGAAGAACTCAAAAGGAAATATAGAAAATATCTTGATACGAATGAAAATGAAAAGACAAAATACCAAAACTTATGGCGTGCAGCAAAGGCAATACTGACAGGGAAATTTATAGCTGTAAATGCTTACATTTAAGAAGAATATCTGAAATCAGTAACCTCACACCTAGAAGAACTAGAAAAAGAAGAACAAACTAAACCTAAAGTGAGCAGAAGAAAATAAATAGAGATTAGAGTGCAGATAAATGAAATAGAGGATAGAAAAAAACTGGTTCTTTGAAAATATCAATAAAATTGGCATACGTTTTGCTAAGTATCAATGAAAAAAAGAGAAAAGATACAAATACTTAAAATCAAAAATGAAAGTGGTTGCATCACTGTTGACCTTACAGAAATAAAAAGGATCATAAAAGGATACTATGAGCAACTGTATGCCAACAAATTAGGTAACATAGATGAATTGAACAAAATTCCTAGAAACACACAAATTACCAAAACTGACTCAAGAAAAAATAGAAAATCTCAACAGACCAGTAATAAGCAAGGAGATTGAATCAGTATTCGAAAACCTCCCAACAAAGAAATGTCCAGGACCAGATGGCTTCACTGGTGAATTTTACCAACAACTCAAACAAGAATTAATACTAGTACTTCTCATACCCTTCAAAAAAACTGAGGAGGATGGAATAATTCCAAACTCATTCTATGAAGCTAGCATCACCCTAATACCAAAGCCAGATAAAGATACCACAACAAATGAAAATTTTCTTATGAGTATAGATGGAAAAATCCTCAACAAACTACTAGCAAACTGAATCCAAAAGCACATTAAAGAGATTGTACACCATGACCTCGTGCAACCCAGAAATGCAAAGGTAGTTCAACTTAAGAAAATCAGTCAATGGAATATGCCAAATTAGTAGAATGATGGAAGAAAATCACAAGATCATCTCAATAGATGCCAAAAATGCATTAGGCAAAACCCAGCACCCTTTCTTGATAAAAATGCTCAGGAAACTAGTAATATAAGGGAATTCCTCAACATGATAAAGGGCATATATGAAAAACTCACAGTTAAAATCATACACAATGGGGGCAAACTGAAAGCTTTCCCCCATGAATCAGAAAGGAGGCAACAATGGCCCTGTTTACCACTGTTATTCAACATTGCACTGGAAATTCAAGCCATAACAATTAGGAAGAAAAGGAAATAAAAGGTATCCCAATTGGAAATTATCTCTATTCTCAGATGACATGATCTTATTTCAAAAATGCTGAAGAAACCACCATAAAGTTACTAGGGCTAATAAATGACTTCAGTGAAATCACAAGCTACAAAATCAACATGCAAATCAGTGGTGTTTCTATGCAATGGCAATGAACAATCCAAAAAGTAATTCAAGAAAATAATTCCATTTATGATATCATCTAAAAATTAAAATATCTAGTAATAAATTCAACAAAGGATGTAAAAGGCTTGTACCGTGAAAACTGCAAAACATTGCTGAAAGAAGACCTAAATAAATGAAAACACATACAATGTTTATGGATTAGAAAACTTTGTATCATTAAAATGGCAATACTATCCAAAGCAGTTTTCAGATTCCATGCAATCCTGATCAAAATTCCAGCAGCCTTTTTTTTTCTCCAGAAATGGAAAAGCCCATCATTAAATTCATATAGAATAGCAAAGGGGCCCCAGATAGGTGTGTCTTGAAAATGAATAAGAAAGTTGAAGGACTCTTATTTCCTGATTTCAAACTTAATACAAAGCCACAGTAATCAGAACAGAGGTACAAGCATAAGGAAAGATATAGAGACCAAAGGAATAGAATTGAGAGTTCACAAGTAAACCCACACGTATATGGCCAATTGATTTTCCACAAGGATGCCAAGTATACTCAATGGGGAAAGAACAGCCTCTTAAACAAATGGTGCTGGTAAAACTGGATATCTTCATGCAAAAAAATGAAAGTGAATCTTATCTCATGTAGAACTAAAGTGATAAAATTCTTAGGTGAAAAATAGGGAGGGGAAATCTTCAAGACCTTGTTGTTAGGCTATGAATTCTTAGATATGGCACCAAAGTCGTGAGCAAGAAAAAAAATTGGACTTCTAAAAACTGTTGTATATCAACAGACTTTATTTTTTTTTTTAATTTTATCTTCATTTATTTATTTTTTTTATTATTATTTTTTTTTATTAATTAAAAAGAGAATTAACAAAACAATTAGAAATCATTCCAATCTACCTGTACAATCAGTAATTCTTAATAACATCACATAGTTGCATATTCATCATTTCTTAGTACATTTGCATCGATTTAGAAAAAGAAATAGAAAGACAACAGAATAAGAATTAAAACAATAATAGAAAGAAAAAGAAAAAAAAAAACAAAAAACCTATACCTCACATGCAGCTTCATTCAGTGTTTTAACATAATTGCATTACAATTGGGTAGTATTGTGCTGTCCATTTCTGAGTTTTTATATCCAGTCCCGTTGTACACTCTGTATCCCTTCAGCTCCAATTATCCCTTCTCTCTTTTTTTTTTAATTAACGGAAAAAAAGAAATTAACCCAACATTTAGAGATCATACCATTCTACATATGCAATCATTAATTCTTAACATCATCACATAGATGCATGATCATCATTTCTTAGTACATATGCATTGGTTTAGAAGAACTAGCAACATAACCGAAAAAGATATAGAATGTTAATATAGAGAAAAAAATAAAAGTAACAATAGTAAAATCAAAACAAAACAAAACAAAACAAAACAAAAATCTATAGCTCAGATGCAGCTTCATTCAGTGTTTTAACATGATTAGTTTACAATTAGGTATTATTGTGCTGTCCATTTCTGAGTTTTTGTATCTAGTCCTGTTACACCGTCTGTATCCCTTCAACTCCAATTGGTCATTATCTTACCCTGTTTCTACCTCCTGCTGGACTCTGTTATCAAGGACATATTCCAAATTTATTCTCGAATGTCTGTTCACATCAGTGGGACCATACAGTATTTGTCCTTTAGTTTTTGGCTAGACTCACTCAGCATAATGTTCTCTAGGTCCATCCATGTTATTACATGCTTCATAAGTTTATCCTGTCTTAAAGCTGCATAGTATTCCGTCGTATGTATATACCACAGTTTGTTTAGCCACTCTTCTGTTGATGGAGATTTCGGCTGTTTCCATCTCTTTGCAATTGTAAATAACGCTGCTATAAACACTGGTGTGCAAATGTCCGTTTGTGTCTTTGCCCTTAAGTCCTTTGAGTAGATTCCCAGCAATGGTATTGCTGGGTCGTATGGCAATTCTATATTCAGCTTTTTGTGGAACCGCCAAACTGCCTTCCACAGTGGTTGTGCACCATTTGACATTCCCACCAACAGTGGATAAGTGTGCCTCTTTCTCCGCATCCTCTCCAGCACTTGTCATTTTCTGTTTTGTTGATAATGGCCATTCTGGTGGGTGTGAGATGATATCTCATTGTGGTTTTGATTTGCATTTCTCTAATGGCCAGGGACATTGAGCATCTCTTCATGTGCCTTTTGGCCATTTGTATTTCCTCTTCTGATAGGTGTCTGTTCAAGTCTTTTTCCCATTTTGTAATTGGGTTGGCTGTCTTGTTGTTCAGTTGGACAATCTCTTTATAAATTCTGGATACTAGACCTTTATCTGATATATCATTTCCAAATATTGTCTCCCATTGTGAAGGCTGTCTTTCTACTTTCTTGATGAAGTTCTTTGATGCACAAAAGTGTTTAATTTTGAGGAGCTCCCATTTATTTATTTCCTTCTTCAGTGCTCTTGCTTTAGGTTTAAGGTCCATAAAACCGCCTCCAGTTGTAAGATCCATAAGATATCTCCCAACATTTTCCTCTAACTGTTTTATGGTCTTAGACCTAATGTTTAGATCTTTGATCCATTTTGAGTTAACTTTTGTATAGGGTGTGAGAGAAGGGTCTTCTTTCATTCTTTTGCATATGGATATCCAGTTCTCTAGGCACCATTTATTGAAGAGACTGCTCTGTCCCAGGTGAGTTGGCTTGACTGCCTTATCAAAGATCAAATGTCCATAGATGAGAGGGTCTATATCTGAGCACTCTATTCGATTCCATTGGTCGATATATCTATCTTTATGCCAATACCATGCTGTTTTGACCACTGTGGCTTTATAATATGCCTTAAAGTCAGGCAGCGCGAGACCTCCAGCTTTGTTTTTTTTCCTCAAGATGTTTTTAGCAATTCGGGGCACCCTGCCCTTCCAGATCAATTTGCTTATTGGTTTTTCTATTTCTGAAAAATAAGTTGTTGGGATTTTGATTGGTATTGCATTGAATCTGTAAATCAATTTAGGTAGGATTGACATCTTAACTATATTTAGTCTTCCAATCCATGAACACGGTATGCCCTTCCATCTATTTAGGTCTTCTGTGATTTCTTTTAGCAGTTTTTTGTAGTTTTCTTTATATAGGTTTTTTGTCTCTTTAGTTAAATTTATTCCTAAGTATTTTATTCTTTTAGTTGCAATTGTAAATGGGATTCGTTTCTTGATTTCCCCCTCAGCTTGTTCATTACTAGTGTATAGAAATGCTACAGATTTTTGAATGTTGATCTTGTAACCTGCTACTTTGCTGTACTCATTTATTAGCTCTAGTAGTTTTGTTGTGGATTTTTCCGGGTTTTCGACGTATAGTATCATATCGTCTGCAAACAGTGATAGTTTTACTTCTTCCTTTCCAATTTTGATGCCTTGTATTTCTTTTTCTTGTCTAATTGCTCTGGCTAGAACCTCCAACACAATGTTGAATAATAGTGGTGATAGTGGACATCCTTGTCTTGTTCCTGATCTTAGGGGGAAAGTTTTCAATTTTTCCCCATTGAGGATGATATTAGCTGTGGGTTTTTCATATATTCCCTCTATCATTTTAAGGAAGTCCCCTTGTATTCCTATCTTTTGAAGTGTTTTCAACAGGAAAGGATGTTGAATCTTGTCGAATGCCTTCTCTGCATCAATTGAGATGATCATGTGATTTTTCTGCTTTGATTTGTTGATATGGTGTATTACATTAATTGATTTTCTTATGTTGAACCATCCTTGCATACCTGGGATGAATCCTACTTGGTCATGATGTATAATTCTTTTAATGTGTTGTTGGATACGATTTGCTAGAATTTTATTGAGGATTTTTGCATCTGTATTCATGAGAGAGATTGGTCTGTAGTTTTCTTTTTTTGTAATATCTTTGCCTGGTTTTGGTATGAGGGTGATGTTGGCTTCATAGAATGAATTAGGCAGTTTTCCTTCCACTTCGATTTTTTTGAAGAGTTTGAGGAGAATTGGTACTAATTCTTTCTGGAACGTTTGGTAGAATTCACATGTGAAGCCATCTGGTCCTGGACTTTTCTTTTTAGGAAGCTTTTGAATGACTAATTCAATTTCTTTACTTGTGATTGGTTTGTTGAGGTCATCTATGTCTTCTTGAGTCAAAGTTGGTTGTTCATGTCTTTCCAGGAACCCGTCCATTTCCTCTAAATTGTTGTATTTATTAGCGTAAAGTTGTTCATAGTATCCTGTTATTACCTCCTTTATTTCTGTGAGGTCAGTAGTTATGTCTCCTCTTCCATTTTTGATTTTATTTATTTGCATCCTCTCTCTTCTTCTTTTTGTCAATCTTGATAGGGGCCCATCAATCTTACTGATTTTCTCATAGAACCAACTTCTGGTCTTATTGATTTTCTCTACTGTTTTCATATTTTCAATTTCATTTATTTCTGCTCTGATCTTTGTTATTTCTTTCCTTTTGCTTGCTTTGGGATTAGTTTGCTGTTCTTTCTCCAGTTCTTCCAATTGAACAGTTAATTCCTGCATTTTTGCCTTTTCTTCTTTTCTGATATAGGCATTTAGGGCAATAAATTTCCCTCTTAGCACTGCCTTTGCTGCATCCCATAAGTTTTGATATGATGTGTTTTCATTTTCATTTGCCTCGAGGTATTTACTAATTTCTCTTGCAATTTCTTCTTTGACCCACTCGTTGTTTAAGAGTGTGTTGTTGAGCCTCCAGGTATTTGTGAATTTTCTGGCATTCCGCCTATTATTGATTTCCAACTTCATTCCTTTATGATCCGAGAAAGTGTTGTGTATGATTTCAATCTTTTTAAATTTGTTAAGACTTGCTTTGTGACCCAGCATATGGTCTATCCTTGAGAATGATCCATGAGCACTTGAGAAAAAGGTGTATCCTGCTGTTGTGGGATGTAATGTCCTATAAATGTCTGTTAAGTCTAGCTCCTTTATAGTAATATTCAGATTCTCTATTTCTTTATTGATCCTCTGTCTAGATGTTCTGTCCATTGATGAGAGTGGGGAATTGAAGTCTCCAACTATTATGGTATTTGTGTCTATTTCCCTTTTCAGTGTTTGCAGTGTATTCCTCACGTATTTTGGGGCATTCTGGTTCGGTGCGTAAATATTTATGATTGTTATGTCTTCTTGTTTAATTGTTCCTTTTATTAGTATATAGTGTCCTTCTTTGTCTCTTTTAACTGTTTTACATTTGAAGTCTAACTTGTTGGATATTAGTATAGCCCCTCCTGCTATTTTCTGGTTGTTATTTGCATGAAATATCTTTTCCCAACCTTTCACTTTCAACCTATGTTTATCTTTGGGTCTAAGATGAGTTTCCTGTAGACAGCATATAGAAGGATCCTGTTTTTTAATCCATTCTGCCAATCTATGTCTTTTGATTGGGGAATTCAGTCCATTAACATTTAGTGTTATTACTGTTTGGATAATATTTTCCTCTGCCATTTTGCCTTTTGTATTATATATATCATATCTGACTTTCCTTCTTTCTACACTCTTCTCCATACCTCTCTCTTCTGTCTTTTCGGTTCTGACTCTAGTGCTCCCTTTAGTATTTCTTGCAGAGCTGGTCTCTTGGTCACAAATTCTCTCAGTGACTTTTTGTCTGAGAATGTTTTAATTTCTCCCTCATTTTTGAAGGACAATTTTGCTGGATATAGGAGTCTTGGTTGGCAGTTTTTCTCTTTTAGTAATTTAAATATATCATCCCACTGTCTTCTAGCCTCCATGGTTTCTGCTGAGAAATCTACACATAGTCTTATTGGGTTTCCCTTGTATGTGATGGATTGTTTTTCTCTTGCTGCTTTCAAGATCCTCTCTTTCTCTTTGACCTCTGACATTCTAACTAGTAAGTGTCTTGGAGAACGCCTATTTGGGTCTAATCTCTTTGGGGTGCGCTGGACTTCTTGGATCTGTACTTTTGGGTCTTTCATAAGAGTTGGGAAATTTTCAGTGAAAATTTCTTCCATTAGTTTTTCTCCTCCTTTTCCCTTCTCTTCTCCTTCTGGGACACCCACAACACGTATATTTGTGTGATTCATATTGTCCTTGAGTTCCCTGATACCCTGTTCAAATTTTTCCATTCTTTTCCCAATAGTTTCTGTTTCTTTTTGGAATTCAGATGTTCCATCCTCCAAATCACTAATTCTATCTTCTGTCTCTTTGAATCTATCATTGTAGGTATCCATTGTTTTTTCTATCTTTTCTACTTTGTCCTTCACTTCCATAAGTTCTGTGATTTGTTTCTTCAGTTTTTCTATTTCTTCTTTATGTTCAGCCCATGTCTTCTTCATGTCCTCCCTCAATTTATCGATTTCGTTTTTGAAGAGGTTTTCCATTTCTGTTCGTATATTTAGCATTAGTTGTCTCAGCTCCTGTATCTCATTTGAACTATTGGTTTGTTCCTTTGACTGGGCCATATTTTCAATTATTTGAGCGTGATCCGTTATCTTCTGTTGGCGTCTGCGCATTTAGACAGATTTCCCTGGGTATTGGATCCAAAAGTTTGGAAGATTTTTCTGTGAAATCTCTGGGTTCTGTTTTTCTTATCCTGCCCAGTAGGTGGCGCTCGTGGCACACGTTTTTCTGCGGGTCCCACCAGTAAAAGGTGCTGTGGGACCTTAAACTTTGGAAAACTCTTGCCGTCCGGGGGGTTCGCTAGCCGAAACGGCTTGAGCCGGCCCGGGGTCCGAACGCAGGGAGGGTTGCTGGTCGCCGCAGCCCGGGAAAGAGCCTGTCCGAATTTCCTAGTCGGCCCTGGGCGACAAGCGTGGCAGGAGGGCGCCAGCGGCAGCGGCCCGCCCGGGAGAGTTCTCGTTCCCCGGGAGCACGGGTTTGGAAGGGGCCTCCCCCACCTGTCACCATTCTCCACGGCCTGGGGATTTCCGATCCAATTCTCTCAGTTGGTCCGGGGGGCTGTGCGTGGTGTGGGCGCCAGCCGCTTTGGTTTCAGGGGACCGCCTCTCCAATTCTCCCAGCCGGCCCGGGAAGGGGGAAGGGAGTAACTCCGGCCGCTTGCCGCCCCACCCAGTGAGGCCCGCGCGCCTCAGTGGTCTCACCCGAGCTGCTTCTCTCAGCCAGCCAGCCGTTCCAGGATGGGGTACGCTGTCTTTTTTTATCTCTGCTGTGGCTTTGGGCGCTTTCTGTATCGTTTCTACTCCCCTAGTAGCTGTCCTGGGGAAGAAACTAAGATCCGTGCGTCTTACTAAGCCGCCATCTTCCAGGAAGTCCCCAGACTTTATTTAAAAAATGAAAAGACAATCTCCACTAATGAGAGAAAATATTTATAAATCATATATAATATTTAAAATATATATATATCTGCTACAACTCAACAGCAAAAAAAGGCAAACAGCCTAATTTTAAAAGTCAAAACAGGACTTGAATAGATATTTCTCCAAAGAAAATATACAAATGGCCAATCAACATCATTGGCCTAAGTTATACATCTTTTTTTTTTTTTTTTTTTTTTTAAAGGAAAGACAGAGAGAAGGAAGGAAGGAAGGATAGAAGGAAGGAAGAGAGGAAGAAAGGGAAACATCTTTTAAACATTTTCTTGTTTTATTGTATTTTGTTTCTCCGTTTTCGTTACATGGGCTGGGGCCGGGAATCGAACCGAGGTCCTCCGGCATAGCAGGCAAGCACTTTGCCCGCTGAGCCACCGCGGCCCGCCCTAAGTTATACATCTTAAAAGTACAATGGGATACCACTTCTCACCCCATTAGGTTGGCTGTTATTTTAAAAATAATAATAATAATAATAATAAGTATTGGGGAGGATTTGGAGAGTTAGGAACTCTTATACGGGGCTGGTGGTAGGATTTAAAATGGTGTATCGGTGTGAAAAAGTTTGGCAGTCCCTTAGAAAGTTTAATATAGAGTTATTATATCACCCAGCAATTCCAATTCTAGGTAATGCCCCCAAAGGATTGAAAGAAAGGTCTCAAACAGATATCAGTGTTCGTAGTAACATTACTTGCAATAGCCAAAAACATGGAAGCATCCCAAGTGTCCATCAGCAAATGACTGGATAAACACAATATGGTAGAATATTGTTCTACCAGTATAATATGATTCAGCAATAAAAAGGAATGAAGTTATGATACATGCTACATGGCTGAAACTTGAAAAAATTATTTTGAACGAAATTAGCCAAACATAAAAGACCAAATATTGTATGATTTCACATATATGAAATTCCTAGGAAAATAAAATCCATAGTGACTGACAGTATGTAACAGTTTATGAGGGGCCGGAAAAGAGGGAATGGGAAATATTGCTTAATGGGTGTAGAATTTCTGTCAGGAATTATAAAAGTTTTGGTAGTGGGTGGTGGTGATGGTAGGTGAACATTAACATTATGAATGTAGTTAATATCACTGAATTGTACACATGAAAATGGTAAAAATTCAAAGTATTGCTGTGTATATCTGTCACATCAATAAAAATTTTAAACACCCCTCCCCCAGTTGAAGGTCATGGCCTCTGTGAATACTTTTTTATTCCTTTATAATTAGAGTTATTTACTTTTTAGTAAGCCCATAGCATGTATTCTACCACTGAACCACCCATGCACCCTAATCCCATAGTTTTTTGCACATTATTTTTATTTTAACATGCCTCATATTTTAATAGTCTGTTTATATCTCTTTCCCCCTTCCTAAATATGTTTTACTTCTTGCATTTTCAGCAAGCAAAGTGCTGGGACATAGGTGCTTCAATAAATGCCTGTCAGATTAGCAAAAAAATGCCAAGTTCATTGCTTTTCTTACTTTACCACATTGCCCAGAGAGCTTCTAGAGCTTCAAAAGCCACTTTTTTTAGAATTTGATAAGAAGTATGTAAGTGTATATTGATAGCTAATGCTGTACTTATTAATAACATTTTCAAAATGTTTAGAGCCAAATATAATTTCACTGATTATCAGGGACACAATATCAACATTTGGCAACTTATTATTAAAGAACATATTTTAAAAATCAAACAGATTTTTACATCATTTGTTAAAACTCATATGTACTGAATGACAAAAAAGATGCTATACTCTAAGTTTACTCTTCTATTAAGGCCTACATCTCAAAAGTCTAAAGTATGCAAAAAAAAAAAAAAAGAGTTCTAAAAATTTTTACCTTTTTTTTTTAAGCTCCCATGGGACTGTTAAGATTATCTGAAGTAATATAAGCCTAGGTAATATAATAACCTTTGGGAACATACCAGATGGTTTTATGACCAGGTTTCAGCTTTACTATGAATTTTCTAACTAGTCTGCTTTACTAAAAATATAATCTTTGTCTCGAGGGGGCATAATTCATTTGAGCTAGTCAGTCTGAAAACAATGGAAAAAAAGAAAAGGTGAAACTTTTTCTCTGAACTGTTTTTGTTAACTTAAATGCCTTTCTTCCATAGGACACTTTAAATATAAACCGAAGTGCAATGAAAATAGAGTGGCACCATGACTTTCCATTGCTTTTCAACAGTATTCTATAACGTTGGCAACATTCATCTTCTTCCTATCCTATCCAGTTTTATGGTCTGATATCTTGGAACTTATAGATTACTTTAAATTTATATTTTAAAATATGTCATATAAAATTTAGATTTCTAAAATCTCTGTGGAAAAATGAGAAACATTTGTTGATATCCACCCCTAAATACCAGTATAATAAAAAAAAATGTCGAACGTACAAAGTAAAAAACATGGTAGAAGGGAAAATAGCAGACGAGATGTCAATAAATTTTTGAAAGCCAGAAACCAGATGAATGATTGAATGACTTAGCAGGCAAGAGAAAGCTGAAATTTAAATTATAGTGGTGAAAGCCACAAGAACTTCATATCCATGCCTAGAAAATCTTAGGACTTGAGGGTTGTCTAAAACTGTCAGAGTAGGTAGGGTTAAAAACTAGAAGATTATTTATAAGTTAGTATAAGAAGCAGTTAAACATTCCTTCCCGTAACAAGAGGGCTCAAATGAATTATGCCCCCTTGAGACAAAGGTTTAGTCTCTGGAGAATCTGAATCAGAGAGGCTCTGTGTTCTTCAACACCAGGCACAACAGAAGATGTGTTAAAGATGAGGGTAGGGGATAAAACAAGTCTGCATACTAAATGTGAAAACTTCATTCCCCATTTATTTTCAACTCTGAGTAAGCTAACAATCAGTCTTATATCTCCAAGACAGGAAAGTCTAGTATTCCCCTAGTGAAAATGACCATCCCAAGAAAAAGGTCTTCATATAGCAACGCAGTGGCCTTGTTCTTCCTAGAGTACTTTACAGTGAAGCCTACCAATCTGTAAGCACTCCCACCCCCACAACCATACAAACAAAGCTGCCAATCAGTGTTTTGATATTGTACTTTTAAGCCCAAAGACTCTTCAACAGATAGTTGATGAAAGCCTCTAATATGAAAGAGAAGACAACAATAACAAAACAATACAACAAGACGAAAAAACAGGGATGAAAAACTCAAAAGAAAAAGATTATCAAATTTTTCCGTAAAAGGCTAGATGGTATATATTTGAAACTTAGCAGGTACATACAGTCTACTGTATATTCTTTGTTCTTTCTTTAACCCTTAAAAAATGTAAATACTATTCCTACCTTATGGCTGTTGCCTACAGGAAACAAGGAAGGAAAATAAGAAAAAGCTCTTGGAGATTAACATGGTAGTAACAAATTTAAATGCAGAATAGGGCTTGGAAAATAAAATTGAAATTTTCCAGATTTAAAAAACAAAGATAGAAAATAGGAAAGAACTAAGACTATTTGAGGATTAATATGTGAGCACCAATTTCTGATTAATAGAAGATCCATAAGAGAACAGATAAAATAGAGGAAAGAAACATATCAAAGAAATAATTCAAGAAAAAAAAATCTTGAAATTGAAGGAAATGTTTCCCTTCCTGAAAGGGCCTACCCAAGTGCAGATAAGGAGGGAAAAGCTAAAAAGCATCTCATGCAGTTTCAGAGTACCTGGGATTAAAAGAAAAAAGGGTCTTAAAATCTTCCAGAGAGTGTGCATGGGTAGTTCAGGGGTAGAATGCTTGCCTTCCATGCGGGAGACCCAGGTTCGATTCCCAGACCATGCACCACCACCCCCAAAAAAAAAATCTTCCAGAGAGAAAAAACAGGTCTCATACAAAAGACAGGAAAATCAGAAGAGCATGAAGCTGAACACTGGAAGCTAGAAAATCCTTGAGAATTGCTTTAAATTGAGGGTGGGGGGTAAACTGGGATTCTAGCCTGCAACCTGAGTTCAGTACAAGCCAAATGATCAAATAATTGTAACATAGATTAAAGCTTCCATAGGCAAGGCCTTAAACATTTGCTTGAAATGCATACTTTCTCGGGATGCTACTAGAAGATGTGCTCCATCACAAAGGAAATCCAGAAAGAGGAATATC
Source organism: Tamandua tetradactyla (assembly GCF_023851605.1). Taxonomy (NCBI): domain Eukaryota; kingdom Metazoa; phylum Chordata; class Mammalia; order Pilosa; family Myrmecophagidae; genus Tamandua; species Tamandua tetradactyla. The sequence continues at coordinate 41,951,284 of NC_135332.1, forward strand.
AAGGATGGAGGAAACGGGTTCCAATCCAGAAGAGACATGTGCCAGTTTGATTCTATTATTATGTACCTCAGAAAAGCCATGTTTTAATCCTGATCCACTCTTGTGGGGCCAGACCTATTATTTAGGGTGGGAAACTGATGTGTTTCAAGGGAGATGTAACACACCCAGCTGTGGGTGTGATCTTTTGGTTAGATTACTTCCTTGGAGATGTGACACATCCAGTTGTGGGTATGGCCTTCTGATTAGATGGATATGTGACCCTACCCATTCAAGGTGGGTCTGGAATAGTCTACTAGAGTCCTTTAAAAGGGAAAAAACATTTTGGAGAAACTCAGATGCAGAGACTTGGAAAACAGTTGCTTCAGAGTTGACGGACATACAGATGTTGGGAGATGATTGAGTGCCAACAGAAAGAGGAGATGCCTAGGCATAGGCAAAGCCCAGCAGATGTTGCCATGTGCCTTCCCATGGGACACTAAGCAAGCCAGTACCCAGAGTTGTGTCTCAGAGGAGCCAAGTGAAGGCCCACAGATGCTTAGAATGGAAACCACCAGTATCAGAAGCTGGAAGCAATGGATTCAGAAACAAGGACCTGCAGACACCAGCCATGTACCTTCCCATATGACAGACATTGGCCTTTCTTGAGTCAAGGTATCCTTCCCTGGAAGCCTTAGTTTGGACATTGTTTATGACCTTAGAACTGTAAACTTGTAACTTAATAAATTCCCTTTTTAATAGCCATTCCATTTCTGGTATATTGTATTCCAGCAGCTTTAGCAAACCAAAACAAGAGGCAAAAGAAAGTCCCAAAATGTTCATGAAGGGAAGCTCTCAGATGAAAGGTGCTTGACAGGCCCAGAGGGTAGTTAGTTCACACTGGTTCCAGAGAATGGAAGGATTGACTATATTGAGAAATTTTATAGCTTTTTATAACATTTGGAGATGATTAACGTTAGAAAACGCAGAAGACAAAAACCTTGTACAAGAAAGGAAATGTAATCATAGTATACTGTGTGACTCAGATATAATGGCATTCCACTGAATATTGATTTACATAAGAATTATGGTATAACAGTATTAGAATTATGGAGATGGTGTTAAAGAATCAGTGGTGTAAGAGAAATAAACATCTTCCACAGAACGGAGTCAGTACATAATTTCTGCAGCTGGAAAAAGTAGTAATATAAATATATTGAGGTAAATAACCAGAAGAATTATCTAAAATATATGAAAATAATTGCTTCTTAGGAATGGGAATTAAAGATGGGGGTGGGTAGGTGAGGGAGTTCTGTTTTTTCATTACAAGTATTTTAATACTACTTTACTTTAAACTATGCTTTACTTTGATAAAAATTAAAATTAAAAAGTAAAATTATTTTTTTGATGTTCTAATGGTTTCAGTTCCAGAGAAAATGGAGTAAGCACACTCTATATTGTCCTTCTACTGATTAAAGCTATAAAACCTAGACAACATACATAAAGCAGCTACATGAAGACTGTGAAAAGCAAACAGTAGCATGTAGATTGGTGAAAAAGACCAGAATTCAAAATACTACCAAAGTGGCCAGAGTAGTTATATATCAGACAAAGAATTCAGAGCAAAGAAAATCACTAGGGATAAAAAGGTACATTACATAATGATAGAAGGGTAAGTTCACTGAGAAGACATAAAAATCCTAAATTTGTATGCACTTAAAAAGCAGAACGTCAAAATACATGAAGTAAAAATTGACAGATCTGAAAGGAGAAATAAACAAATCCACAATTATAGTTGAAAACTTCAATATTCCTGTCTCAGTAATAGATAGAACTAGTATATTAATAACCAATAAAGATATAGAAGACTCAAATAGTCACAACTAAATGAATTGATTTAACAGTATCAATCATTCCACCTAACAGCACACATTCTTTCAAGTTCCATGGACTATTCACTGAAATAAACCATATCCTGGGTTATAACACAAACTTTGAAGTTTAAAAAAAATTGAAATCATACTAAGTATGTTTTCTGATCATAATGGGATTAAACACTTAAATTAGAAATCACTAAGAGAAAAATCTCTAAATAATCCATTAGCTGACCAGGAAATCTCAAGGAAAATTTGAAAATATTTTGTACTGAATGAAAATGAAAATAAAACATATCAAAATTTGTGGGCTGCAGCTAAAGCAGGGCTCACAGGAAAATTTATATCATTAAATGCTTATATTGGAAAAGAAGAAAGATCTCAAATCAACAGTGTAAGCTACCTTAAGAAGTTAGAAAAAAGAGCAAAGTAAATCCAACGTCAATTAAAACAAGAAAAAGTAAATAAAACAAAGAGCATAAATCAGTGAAATTTAAAACAGACAATAGAGGAAATCAATGAACCTTAAAGCAGGTTCTCTGAAAAGATTAATAAAATGGATAAGCCTCTAGCAGAATTTAAAAAGAGAAAATGCAGATTACCTTAAGAATAAAAGGGATCATGTTACTACAAACCCTACTGGTATTAAAAGGATAATATGGAAATACTGCAAACCATTCTACATACATTAATCTGAGAACTTAGATGAAATGGATCAATTTCTCAAAACTCGCCCAAGATGAAATATATAGCCTGAATACCCATATATCTTTAAATAAATTGAATCCATAGTAACAACATTCCAAAAAAGGAATATTCTGGCCCAGATGGTTTCAGTGGCAAATATTACCAAACATATGAAGAAGAAATAACACCAATTTTACATAATCTCTTCCAGAAAATCAAAGAAGATGAACTCCATTGCAACTTATTTTATGAAGTAGCATTATCTTGATACCAAAACCAGACAAAGACTGAAGGAAGGAAGAGAAGGAGGAGGGAGAAAAGAGAAAAAAAGAAAGAGACAATTATCTTTCATGAACATATGTGATAATACCCTTACAAAAGATTAGCAAACTGGCTGCAGTCAATGCAAATGGTGGAATAAAGACCTCTGAAAAGGCTCTTCTCCAAAACAATGAAAAAATAAGCAGATTTTGTGAAAATCAACTTTTTTGAACTCTAGAATTTAACCAATGGTTTATAGAATTCTGGGAGGCAATTATTCAAGAAAATTGGCTGAATCTTAGTAAGAACAGTGAGCTGTGCAATATTTTAACTTGCCCTATTCCCATATCCCTCTCTCCAGGTTTGAGGTAGCCTGTAATCACAGTTAACACTAGAAGTCTGGCAGTATCTTGGAAACCCCACTTGCAAAATTGTCTTTATTTGACCTGACTCAGAGCTCACCTAGGCAGTTGTTTAACTTTATGACTGTCTGAGACAAAGGATGAAGATGAGGCTAAAAAAAAAAAAAAAAAAAACAGGCTAATCAAAAAGCTTAAAAGGAAAATGTGGGAAACAGTGTCCATCTGGGGCTTTGAAAAAGCTTTGACATATTCATCATAATCCAGTAGGCCACGTACATGTGTAGGACTGTGCACGTGACCAGGGATATACATGTTCAGAGAATACCTGAGAAAGCCCCAAGGTCTCACCCATGGCTGAACTTGAGGCTCTGTACAAGCAGGAAGTGATAACTAAGGCTGAGTTGTTATCCGCCTGGCTAAGAATTAAAGTCATGTCCCAACACACACACACAGCCTTCAAAAAAGAAGAGGCAACTTAGTGGTTCTAAACATTTAAAGATATCCCTTTCCATTCATTAGGTTACTTGGTTCAAGTTAACCAAGCACAGTCTTCAGTGACTGCACACAGCAAAGAATATAGACTTTACAGAATTATTTTAGAAAAGTCATTAAACAAATAACAAACAGAAACAACAGAAAACCTTGAGGGAGAAGAATCTGATTTACAGAGCTCCCATATTATATTATTTTAAATAACAAATAACAAAAATTATGATACCTGCAGATATAGAAGAAAGTATGGACTATACATATGTGGGGAAAAAAAACAATCACTAGAAACTATTCCTGAGGAAGTTCAGAAATTGGACCTATTACACAAAGACTTTATATTAGCCATTTTAAACATGTTCAAAGAGCTAAGGAAACCATGTATAACACAATGGTGAAAAGTATGAGAACAATACCTCACAGAATAAAGAATATCAATAAAGAAGTAGAATATACACAAGTAAACCAATAGAAGTTCTGGAGTTGGTATGTATAATAACTGAAATGAAAAACTTTTTAGAGGGTCTCAATAGCAGATTTGAGGATGCAGAAGAATCAATTTATTTAAAGGCAGTTCAACTGAGATTATCCCTTCTGAGGAATAGAAAGTAGAATGAAGAAAAATAAATAAAAAATATAAAACAGAAAAATAGTCTCAAAGACCTGTGGTATACTATCAAGCATACAAATAATAGGACTCTCAGAAGGAAAACAGAGAGAAAAAGTCAGAGAGAGAATATTTGAAGAAATAATGGCTGAAAATTCCCCAGTTATGATGAAGAACATTAATATGACATAATCATCAAAATCCAGAAGTCCACACCTAAGCATATGCCAGAGACAAAGAAGCTGGAAAGCAGCAAGAGAAAAAACAATTATAGCATATAAGATACCCTCAATAAGATTAACAGCAAATTTGTTATCAGAAACCATGAAGGCTTCTTAAGACAGTGGATTTCAAACGCTGAAAGAAAAAGACTGGCAACCAAGAAGTCTATTCCACAAAATTATCTTTCAAAAATAAAGGACCTATGCCAGAGACCCGAGTTTGATTCCCGGTGCCTGCCCATGTAAAACGAATGAATGAATGAATGAATGAGCTGCAGCCATATCCTGAGTTCTAGCTTCTCATCTTCCTCCTCAGATAACATGAGCTTCACCACCCACCCCACCACACTTTCTGCCAACTATTGATCCCTGGGCTCCATCCAATTGCCCAGCCACTGGGTCTGGCTGGCAAGCAGCACACCCAGCGTCTCTGCAGGTGCTGGCTGCTTGGCCTCCTAGATTTCCTTGTCTTGCTCCTCTAAATCCTGGGGCAGCTGCATGTCTGGGAGCCTGGCCAGCAGGATGGCCTGGAGTCTGGCAGGAATGGAAGGTATTAGGGTGAGAAGAAGAACATGTGGGCCCTGAACGACCACCTGGCATCCTACCTGGACAAGGTGAGGAGCCTGGAGACTAAGAATCAGAGACTGGAGGGCAAAATTTGGAAACACCTGGAGAAGAAGGGACCCCAGGTCAAAAAATGGGGCCACTACCTGAAGACCATTGAGGAACTGAGGGCTCAGTTCTTTAAAAATTCTGTGGACAATGCCCACATCTTTCTGCAGACCGACAATACCCAACTGGCTGCCGAAGACTTCAGGGTCAAGTACGAGACTGAGCTACTCATGTTCCAGTCTGTGGAAAGTGATATTCATGGGCTCCACAAGGTCACTGATGACACCAACATCACTCAGCTGCAGCTGGAGATGGAGATCAGGGCTCTCAAGGAGGAGCTGCTCTTCATGAAGAAGAACCATGAGGAGGAAGTAAAGGGCCCACAAGCCCAGATTGCCAGCTCTGGGCTAACTATGGAAGTGGATGCTCTCAAGACTCAGGACTTCAGCAAAATCATGGCAGACATCCAGGCCCAATATGACAAACTGGTTCAAAGAACCGAGAAGAGCTTGACAAGAACTGGTCTCAGCAGATGGAAGAGAGCACCACAATGATCACCTCTCAGTCCACTAAGATAGAAGCTGCTGAGATGCCACTCATGAAGCTGAGATGTACTGTCCAATCCTTTGAAATTGACCTGGATTCTATGAGAAATCTGAAAGCCAGCTTGGGAAACAGCCTGCAGAGGTGGAAACCTGCTGTGGCCTGCAGATAGAGTAGCTGAATGGGGTCTTCCTATACCTGAAGTTAGAGCTGGCACAGACCTGGGCAGAACAGCAGCGCCAGGCCCAGGAATATGAGGTTCTGGGGAACATCAAGCTAGAGACTAAGATTGCCACTTACTGCTGTCTGCTAGAAGAAGGGGAGGACTTCAGTGTCAGGCATGCCCTGAGAAGCAGCAACTCCATGCAAACCATGCACAAGACTACCATCTGCAGGATCATGGGCGGCAAAGTGGTATCTGACCAGTGACACCAAAGTATCTGAGGCATTAAGGCAGCAGACTCAGGGTGCCCTTCAGGAAACGGGTGGTCAGTAAAATCTTCTGCATCATCAAAACATATAAAAAATAAAAATAAAGAATAACTTAAGACATTCCCAAATATTTGAAAACTGAATTCGCTGTTAACCAACCTGCCTTACAAAAAATACTAAAGGGAGTCCTTTCTGCCTAAATGAAAGGACACTAGAAAGTAACATATAGGTGATAAAAGTGGAAATAGTAGGTAAATACAAAAGATAGCATAAATGTGTTTTCTGTTTATAACTCTTTTTTTAAAAACAACTGCATAAAGCAATAACTATAAATCTGTGGTGAAGGGCATTTTCATGGGGGTCCCCAAGGTTACCCTCAGGTTATGTAATTTGCTAAGAGTACTCAAAGGATTCATCATATAGTCATACTCATGGCCAGGATTTATTATAGGGAATGGAGCTATATGGGAGCAAAATTTTTGTTTTGAAATTACATTGGAATTAATCCAGACTAGATTGTTATAAATTAAGGTGATCATTGTAATCCTCAAAGCACTCACTAATAAAATAACTCAAAAATATGTAGTAAGAGAAATGAGAAGGAAATACAAATGGTACACTAGAAATGATCTGTTTAGCCCAAAGAAGGCAGTAACGGAGAAAATGAGGAACAAAAAACATACAAGACAAGGAAATAAAAAGCAAAGTAGGAGATGTAAATCCTACCTTATCAGTAATTATATTAAGCATAAACAGATTAAACACTCCAGTCAAAGGCAAAGAATGACAAGAGTGGGTTTTAAAAAAGCAAGTACTGGGCAGGCCACGATGGCTCAGCGGCAAGAATGCTTGCCTGCCATACCAGAGGACCTGGGTTCGGTTCCCGGTGCCTGCCCATGTAAAAAAAAAAAAAAAAAAAAAAAGCAAGTACCTTACGCAATGATATACTGTCTACAGGAGACACACTTTAGATTCAAAAACACATAAAAGTTGAGAACAGAAAAAGTATACTCTGGAAGGAGTAACCAATACTGGAATGAACTAGGTCAGAAGAAACAGACCTTTATAAAAATTATTACTAGAAATGAAGAAGGATGTTTTATAACAATGAGAATACCACACCATCAAAAGTAAATATACACCTAACAAAAACGCACCAAAATAAATGTAACAAGAACTGTCAGGAATAAACAATTTAACAATTGAAAACTTCAGTACCCCACTGTCAGTAATGGATAGAACAGATTAGAAGATCAAGAGGATATAGAAGTCTTGAATAACACTATAAACCAACTAAATGTAACAGATACCAATAGAACACTCCACCCAAAATCAGCATATACATTTTCTCAAGTGCACCTGGATCATTCTCCACAAAACAAGTCTTTAAAAGTTTATAGGGGGTTGCCTTTAGGCCACAGTGGAATGAAACTAGAAATCAGTAGACTAAGGAAAACTAGGAAATTCACAGATTTGTGGAAATTAAACAAGTCACTCCTATATAACCAATGGTAAAAAGATATCATAGGGGAAATTAGAAAATACTTTGAGGTTATTGAAAACCATAGCACAACATATCAAACCACAACACTGTTGTAAAGGTAGTACTTAGAGGGAAATGTACAGCTGTAAATACCTATATTAAAAAGAAAAATTTCAGTTCAATCTAAGCTCCACCTTACGGAATCAGGAAAAGAACAAATGAAGTCCAAAGCAAGCAGTTGGAGGAAAAGAATAGAGTGGAAATCAGTGAAATAGAGAAGAGAGAAGCGGTAGAGCCTTTAGATAAACTGAGCAAGGAAAATACTGAAAGAACTAAAATTAGGAATGAAAAGAGACATTATAACCAACCTTATAGAAAAAATTATAAGGTAATACCTTGAAGAACTGCATGGCAACAAGCTAGATAAATGAAATAGACAAAGCATGGAAAATCCCAAAACTGACTCGAGAAAAATAAGTATATTTGAATAGATCTATAACAAGTAAAGAGATAGAATTAGTAGTCAAAAACTTCCCCCAAAGGAAAGCGTAGGGCTAAATGGCTTCACTAGTGAATTCTACCAAACATTTGAAGAATAAACACCAGTCTTTCACAAATTCTTTTCAATAATTAGAAGATGAAAACTTCCCAATTCATTTTATGATGCCAGTATTACCTGATTTCAAAACCAAAGATATCAAAAGAAAACTACAGATCAATATCACTTTTGAATGTAGATGCAAAATCCTCAATACAATTTTAGCTAACTGAATCCAGCAGCATATTAAAAAGTAAGTAAGTGAGATCTATCCCAGAAATACAAGGTTGGTTCAACATATGAAAATCATATTAATATAATTTTAATGTATATAATATAATTAATATAATAAAGGATACAAACCACCTGCTTTTCCCCATAGATGTAAAAAAAAAAAATCATTTGACAAAATCCAACTCATTTTCAGTATAAAAACACTCAGCAAACTAGGAATGAAAGAGAATTTTCTCAACCTTTGAAAGGGCTTCTTATGAAACACTCAAAGCTAACATCATACTTAAATGTGAAAGGATGAAAACTTTCCTCTAAGATTAGAAACAAGACAAGGACGTCCACTCTCACCATTTCTATTCAGCATTGTATTGGAGGGTCTAGCCAGGACAATTGAGCCAGAAAAAGAAATAAAAGGTATCCGTATTGGAAAGGAAGAAATACAACAATTTTTAAATGAAATAATGTTCTACACAGAAAATACTGAATCCATAAAAAATAACATTTGGGGCTAAAACATGAATTCAGAAAGATTGCAGGATACAAGATCAATATACAAAAATCATTTGCATTTTGATACACTAGCTTGGAAGCATCCAAAAATGAAATTAAGAAAAGAATATCATTTACAATAGCATTGAAAAGAGAAACATTTAGGAATAAATTTTCAAAAGAAATGCAAGATTTGCACACTGAAAACTACAAAACATCACTGAAAGGATTTTATTTCTAAATAAATAGAATCCTATATTTGCGGGCTGGAAGCTTAACATTGTTAAAATATTAACTCCCCAAATTTATCTACAAGTTTACTGCAATCCTGATCAAAATCCCAGCTCCTTTTCTTGCAGAAATTTACAACCTGTTCCTAAAATTCATATGGAAATGCAAGGACCCAGAATACCCAAAACAGTCTTGCAAAAGGAGAAAAGAATTGGAGAACCAATACTTCTTGATTTTGTACTTAATGCAAAGCTATAATAATGAAGCCTGTGTTGTAGCAGCATAAGGATAGACATATAGATCAATGGAATAGAATTGAGAATATAAAAACAAACCTAAGGGGGTGCAAGGGTAGTTTAGTGGTGGAATTCTTGCCTGCCATGTGGGACACCCGGGTTCGATTTCTGGCCCATGTACTTTCCAGAAACAAACAAAAAACAAATAAAAAATTCAACAAGTGGTTCTGCAATAACAGGATGCTCACATGGAAAAAGAATGAAATGTGACCCTTGCCATAACAGCAAACAAACAACAAAAAAAAACTATGCATTTATGGTGAATTGATTTTTGACAAGAGTGCCAAGACAGTTCAGTAGGGAGAGACTTTTCAACAAACGGTCCTAGAACAACTGGATAGCTACATGCAAAAGAATGAAGTTGACCTCTCCCTCACAGTATTTACAAAAAAGGCCTAAAAATGGTCAAAGACCTAAATGAAACTCTTAGAATAAAACAGGTATGAAATCTTCTTGGCCTTATATTAGGCAGTAGTTTCTTAGATCTGAAATCCAAAGTACAAAAATTTAAAAAAAATTAGATAAGTTGAAATTTGTCAAAATTTAAAACTTTCTTCAGAGAACACTATCAAGAAAGAAAAGACTACACAAATGGGAGAAAATATCTGAATATCATTTATCTGATAGGATCTAGTCTGCAGCATATTTAAGGAACTCTTTCAACTTAACAATAAAAAAGACAAAAATGCAATTTAAGATTGAACCCATAATTTGAACAGGCATTTCTCCAGAAAAAATACACTATTAGCCAATTACCCATGAGAAAATGTTCAGTGTCATTATTTAGGGAAATACATATCAACTCCACGATATACCTAGGATGGATATAGTTAAAAATGTGGACAATAAATGTTGGTGAAGATGTGAAGAAGTTGGAACACTTAGATAGCTGGTGGGAATATAAAATTGTGCAGCTGCTTTGGAAAATATTTTGGCAGTTTTTCAGATGTACTCTGAAAAAGTTACCATATGACCCAGCTGTCTACTCCTAGGTGTATACCCAGAGTATTGAAAACATGTGTTCACACAAAAACTTATATGTGAATGTTCATAGTAGCATTATTCGTAATAGCCCAAAGTAGAAAGAACCCAAATGTCCATTACCTTATGAATGGACAAACAATATGTGGGAATTATATCCATATTCACACAACAGAATACTTGGCAATAAAAAGGAATAAAGTATTGATTGATGACACAATAGTGGTGAACCTTGAAAATATCATGCTAAGTGAAAGAAAATGGATACAAAATGCCAAATATTATGATTCTAGTTAGAGGAAATGCCCAGAATAGGTAAATCTCTAGAGATAGAAAGTGGATTAGTGGTTGTTAGGGTCTGTGGAGAGGGGAAATGGGGAGAGACTGCTAATGGTTAAAGAGTATCCTTTTGAGGTGATGATAATGTTCCAGAATTAGTGGTATCAGCTGTACATCCTTGTAAATATACTAAAAAACACTGTATTATAAACTTTAAATCTTTTTAAATAATAGTAATAATTTTTAATTGAAGTTTTTTTTTTAATGTTAGCCAATTGAATCTACCAATCAATAAAAATAATGCACCATGACCCCAAGTAGTTTATCCTAGGAAATGCAAGCTGGTTCAGTATTTGAAAATTACTCCCATGTAATTTGCCATATTAATCTAAAAGAAAAATGACATGATCATACCCATTACACAAAAAATGATTTTGACAAAATTCAATATCCATTCGTGGTTTTAAAAATCCTCATCCTCTAGGAATAGCAGTAATCTATGTTTACACCTACAGCTGTGTACCCTGTAATATTTAAGTCTGTGTGTTGAAGGAAGAATATCTTGGAAAATATTTTCCATAATTTTCTTAACTTTGAAAATGGTATGCATATAACATTCTTGGATATATGTTTTTAACAACTGGTAGAATTGGGGGATATTTTGATATACCTACTTTTAGTACATTGTATTGAGTTAGCATCTATAACCCTCCTCATAATAATGATTTTGATTAAAGAAACATATAACTGACACATCATTGATTTTTCTCAATTTTCTGTCTGGCTTTTTTTTTTTCAATTTTATTTTCAATTGATTTTCCCTCTATTTGCTTGTAGGTGTATTCGACATAAAAATGATTGGGGAGCTCTTATTCTAGTAGATGATCGCTTCAGAAGTAACCCAGGTCGCTATATATCTGGTAAGATTCTCATAGTAAGAACTAGTAAAAATCTTTAGCATTTATTAGCTGAAAAGATAAGAAAATGAGGCAGGGAAATTGGAATTGCCAGATCAAACATTAAACATTTACATTGTAGAAATTTAACATTCTAATGCTTACAAAAATATCTTTAAGGGGAGAATCTGGTTAGATATCAACATAGTATTAAATTAATTAAAATCCTTCAATTTCATAGAATGTAGTATTATACAGTAACATATATGACATTTATTTTGCATTGCCAGGGAAAAATCTATTCCACAGAAATGAATTTCCCAAGAAATTTTAAGGTTTACTACTTAAGCACACAAGCACATCTCTTTGGGTTGCTTATGATTCATTTTTTTGATTTTGGTTATTTTTAGGTTTGTTACTTTATTTAGACATGCTTCAGTTGTTTTAGAAGTTATGTTAGTTGGTAATAGTGTTTTCTGAAAGGAAAGAAAGCACCATTGCACACAGCAAGATCAAGTAGATGGTCTTTTTTTTCCCACTCAAATCAACAGATATCATGCACCCATAGCTTTTAACTATCAGTAACGTAGTCCCTTCAGAATCCATATGTCATCAAAATGCTGACATATATATTTGCATCTTTAATACTAACATTTAAAGCTAAAATGTTCATATCATACTATAATGAAGAAATTCTAAATTTTAAATTTCTTTCAGATTAGCTATCTAGGGATGTGGACTCTGCCTTATCCATTTCATAGCCTAATTACTGTATTTGGTTTGATATTAAAATGTTTACAAATGGAGTAAAGCTGAACATATTGCTTATTAGGTTTTTTTTTTCTTTCCATGTAAAAGTTGGTTACATCCAGGCAAAATTAAAGACAGAAATTTTAAGTGCTGGTGTTTAGTTGGCACTCAGATTCTTCCAGGTTTTCAAAAGCAGATAATAACATTTTACACTGAAAAGGCTTTTTCTTTTACTTCAAAAAGGTAGAAATTAAATGATAATTTTAATACTAATATTTGTCGAATTTAGAGAATTTCATGGTTTTTTTTCACAACAAAGAAAAGAATTTTAAAGTAAATGCTTACTTAAAATTATTTTACTTATTTAAAAACATAGAACCTAAATTTTAACCCCATGGTTCAGATTTGTTGAATTAAATATTTTGTATTATTTCTTTATGCTTTTCATTTAAATGTTCTGAGACTCATAAAGTGTGCAGTCTTTCCTTATCTTCATAATATTAGTACATCAATACACAAATATCTTTTTATTATTTTTTATTTTTGTTTTTTTACTTTTTATTTTGAAGTAATTTCAAACTCAGGGACAGTTGCAAAAATAATACAAAACCCATACAGAGAACTCCATCAAATGCCCCAACACCCCCAGTCCACCAATTTTAACATTTTCCCCATTTGTCACATCATTCTATCTATCCATTCATCCATCTGTCTATTTTCTGAATATTTGAGAATCCTTTTGAGAATTTTCTCCATTCTTAGATCCCATCCAAGATCATGTAATGCATCTGTTAGTCTCTTTAGTTTCTCTCTTTTTTTAATTGCAGAAACGTATATACAACCTGAACTTTCCCGTCTCAACCCCTCCCGCGCACCATTCAGTGGGATTATTCACATTCACGTTGTTGTGCTACCCTTGCCACTATCCATTGCCAGAACCTTCACATCACCCCAGTCGGAAACCGTGTACAGTTATGCATTAACACCCCATTTCCCCAGCCCCCACCCCCACCCCTGGTAATCTGTGCTCTACTTTCTGTGTCTATCAGTTTGCATATTTTAGATATTTCATATAAGCAGAATCATACCATATCTGTCCCTTTGTGTCTGACTTTTTTCATTCAACATGATGTCTGTAAGTTTTATCCATGTAGCAATGTGCCAGAACTTCATTTATTTTTAAGACTAAGTAATATTCCATTGTCTGCATGTACCACATTTTGTTTTTCCATTTATATGCTGATGGACATTTGGATTGCTTCCACCTTTCGGCTATTGTGAATAATGGTGCTGCTTTTTTTATTTTTTTTGCCTGCTGTATGGTGGGGGTCACATTTCATTCTTTTTCCATGTGACTATCCCATTATTGCTGCACCATTTTTTGATTTTGGGGGGGGCGGTGGGGAGGAATGTATGGGCTGGGAATCAAACCCAAGTCTCCCACATGGTGGGCAAGAACTCTACCACTAAACTACCCTTGCACCCCAAATAGTGGTGCTTTGCACATTGGTGTACGAATATCTGTTTGAGTCCCTGTTTTCAGTTCTTTGGGTACACACCTAGAAGTAGAATTGCTGGGTCATATTGTAGTTCTGTGTTGCGGAACCACCAGAGTGGTTGTACCATTGAACATTCCCACCATCAATATAACCTATTTACATTAAAGTAATGATTGATAATGCAAGACTTTCTTCTGCCATTTTACTCTGTCTTTTGTAAGTCTTCTACCTTTTTTCCCCTTATTTCTTCCGTTACTGCCCCCTTTTTTTAGTTGATGTCTTGTAATGACCCCGAAATACTTCTCACTTCTTTCAGTGCATGTTTTTCTGATATTTTCTTTGTGGTTACCATGCGGCTTAAATTTAACACCCTTATGCGGCTTAAATTTAGCACCCTAAATCTACAGCAATCTCATTTGCTTTGATACCAATTTAACTTCAGTAGCATATAAAAATTATGTTCTTATACTCCTCTGTACCTTATCTTTATGTGGTTCTTGTCATCGATTACTTATTTATACATTATAAGTCCAAAACATTGATTTATCTTTACTTTTCATACATTTGTATTTCAATCCTATAGGAAATAAGAAGTGGAATTATAAAACAAAAATATTTTAGTATTGGCATTTATATTTTCACTATCCTTTCCAGAGAACTTTATTTGCATAAATATAGATCAATAGAAAACTCCATTAAAAAGGCTAAAGCATTGTATTTGATATGCAAGTTTAGTAGTTCAAATTGCCTGAGACCCTATTTTATCTTTCTCTGAACTTAATAATAGTATAAGGACTTTAAAAACTATCCCAAAGGATGAGGGTAGTTTTAACAGTATCAGTAGAGAATATTAATTTTGTAAAAATCCAAATATCTGATTCTAAATATCTGAAATGAGCCATACTATAAAATATTGTGCTCTTAATATGGTTCAATTTTAGTAGTTTTCATGTGTCACAGGTCAAATCATGTTCCTTACAACTTGACTAATTTATTTAGCAAAAATTCAGATAGGGCATGATTTATCCATAAAACAATGTTGTTTCTTTCACCCCCAGAATAGTTAAACAGTTTAACAGTTCAAATTAATTTGGAATATGAAGAGAATAAAACAAAAACGATGAAACTGGAATGTTAAATTTATTTTTATAAAAGCAGTCATATTTGGAATGTTGGAATGAAAGATTGTGTTCATTCTTGTTTTCGCACAAGAAAATAAGAGACACCTTTTGTGGAGAATAATGATGAGATTAAAATTACCATATTCTCAGTTATTCTGTGCTGTATAATGTTTCACCTTCCTCAGTCTCCTCTCACTACTCCTTCTTTCCTTCCAGTTGTAAAGAGAAATTACTCATATATTAGCATATTGTACATATGAAAGTAAAGAGGAAGGAAGAATATTAGGAACCATTTTATATGCTTTAGAGTAGAGTGCTTTATTAGAAAATAAAAGTTTTGTCTTAATAACTAATCAAAATTTCCTCCCCGGGTTTTACTTTTTCCTTAGGACTTTCTAAATGGGTACGGCAGCAGATTCAACACCATTCAACTTTTGAAAGTGCATTGCAGTCGTTGGCTGAATTTTCCAAAAAGCATCAAAAGTTTATTAATGTATCCATAGAAGACAGAAACTGTACACAGAGCAATGAGTCTATACTTGAAGTGACCCACGTGAAGGACAACACCCCAGCTTCTTTATTGGAAGCAGCAAGTCCTATATCACCAGAAAATCCTAAGGAAGACAAAACAAAAATGTGTGTCCAGGAACTTCAGTGTCCTAAAATAATAACTAAAAATCCCTCTCTACCAAGTGACATCATCTCCAGAAAGGAGAAAAGTATGAAAAGTTCTGCTTGTTTAAATTTAATAGAGGAGTTTTTCATATATTTAGTGAAATATTCATTTTGATACCGATTAACTTACTTAAATATGTTGATTTTAAATATAAGGTGTTATCATAAAATTAGGAATAAAGTGTATTGGAATTGGAATGCGCTTTTATTAAAAGACCTGTGCATATTTTCAGATATTCCACTAACATGCTTTGCCATCAACTAGCCTTGTGACTAGGGTTATCACTTAACCTTTTTGATTCTTAATAAAAAGTAATACTTACATAGCTATCCCTGCATGTTGTGAAGATCAAATAAGAGAAATATGACAGCATAGCAAAGTACTTATGTATATTGTAGGTGCTATTCTAAAGGCATTTTTTTAGTTGATCTAATTTATAGATACATATTTTAAATGAATTTCTTAAATTTGGGAAGTGAGAGTGATTTATTCTAAGTGATAAAATACAGTATTTTCAAATATATTAGAATATAATGGTCTATATCAGGGATAAGCAAATTATCACCTATGGGCCAAATTCGGCCTATTGTTTTTAGAGTAAAGATTACTGAAATACAGCTCTGTTACCCATTTATTTACATGACAGCAGAGTGGACTAGTTGTATGTATTTTACCAGAATAGCAAAATAGAATAGTTGCAATAGAGACAATACAATCAGCAAAGCCTAAAATCTTTGCTTTCTGGCCCTTTACCAAAAAAAGTTTGCCCAACCTGTGGTCTGTATCATTGAATGTAATTTTAATTGTTTTAATTCATATATCATGGTAGCTTTATATATTGATTTTTAAATATTTATTTTGTAGTGTATGCTTCTATCCTAAATAAATTTCACAGTGAATTCAACACCATTATACTGGTAGTAAGGAAGCCTAGTTCTCTTCCTGGTATGATTACTAACCAGTTTTATAACTTTGAGCAACATACACCTTTTTGGCTAAGTTGTCAATTTCCTTATTGATAAATAAGGGAATTACACCAAGACAGTTTTTCTCATTCACTGGTTAGTGTATTTTCAAGGCAAATTTTTATAGTGTCACTGCCTTACTCAGACTTCTTTCTCTTCCTTTTTACCCCTCAATTTCTCATTCAGTCCTGAGGTTTCTGGTATGGAATTTGATAGTTTTACTAGACAGCTTTATAACCTAGGCTAGGAACACTGGAGACCTAAGATTCTTTTGGAGTTAACATGAATGTGTTTTAAATTCTAAGATGGAAGTTCTACTAGGGTTGTGGACTCTATATTATGTGTCCTATACATATATTTAAGTATTTTTAATGAATAATCATTTTAGTATAACAATTATTATGTTATCTAGTAATTCTGAAATTAAAGCTCTTACGTTTTTTTATTCATAGGCGATCCATTATTATTGGAAGAGTCCATCCAAACAATGAATGGAGAAAAAATTGGGATTTCCAGATCCACAAGCCCAACCTTCAGCAAACAAACAAACAAAGTTAGTTGGTCTATCTTAAATTCTTTGGGACAAAGTTTTCCTGTTCCTGCAGTACCAGAGCTCGGTTCATCAGAAGACCATTCCTCTAGAACTTCCATTTTCAAAACAGAAAAGATGGAAAGTAAAACTGTTTTGCCACTCACTGATCAATGTGAGTCCCCATCTCTGACTGTGGATACATCATTTGGGCCGTGCCCTCAGTCGGAAACTACTATTTCATCAATAAAGATTGATATTGCTCTTACTAAAAAACATCACTCCAAACAGTTGCTCTGTTGTGAAGAAGCCTTGGATCCAGACATTGAGTTGTCATTAGTAAATAAAGAAGCTAAGCTTTCCACCTCAGATAGTGTCTTCAAAACAGAAGCAGAAGATGAATCTATCTATTTTACACCTGAACTTTATGATCCTGAAGATACCAATGAAGAGAAAAATGAACTAGTTGAAACTGACAGGAGCAACAGATTGGCTAATAATTCAAATTACATCTTAGCGGAAGACCTTTTTGAAATTAGAACTATGAAAGGAGAGGATTCAGTCGGAGAAATGAAAGCTGAAGATTGTACAGATACAAAGTTGAATAAAATCATGCATATTGAAGAAAATTGATGATATTGATGGTAATGTAAAAACAACAACTAGTAAAAATGAACTGAAACTGGGAAGAACTCATGGAATGGGAGAAAGGACATTAAATACTCCTTCAGAAAATAAAGGGGTGTTCCCTGGTGTTAGGTAGTAATACTTAACTGACAAGCTGTACAAATATGTTGTCATGATTATTTTGAACTCTATTGTAAATAACAGTTTACACATTTGATAAATGGTATATACATCTTTAAAAATTTTGAGATTGTTTTTTCATTTTAATTCATTGTCATTAGAGTTTTAAAAATCTAGTTTTATGATCAGAAATATAAGTTTTACTACTCTTGAGTCTTGATAAAGTGATGCATACCAAATATTTTCCTCCAACAAGTGTTCTTTACCTAAATGCAAAATTTTGAATTACCCAATCTGAAAGATATTTAGGGCACTTTAAGTTTCACGTAAGTACTTGTATTTTGTACTGCTCTTCATCCATTTGTTTCCCTACTGATATATAAAAATTAATAGCAGTCTAATCTAGTCATAATCAACCATGTTTCAGTAGATTTTTACTTGATACCAGTTTGAGATTTTTTCAGTAATCAAATATTGCATTTTAAAACTTATTCCCCTATTAAACTTGCCTATTAGTAAGTAATTAAGAAAATTTAAGGAAGAAAGCAGCATGCTTTTTTTTTTTTTCACATGGGCAGGCACTAGGAATTGAGCCCAGGTCTCTGGCATGGCAGGCGAGAACTCTGCCACTGAGCCACCAGCATGCATTTTTTAATTGAAAAATTTTTACACTTTTTTGTTTGATTAAACCCAAACCAAGCATGTTATAAGCAAATTTATATAAAATTATAAAATGACAAATGACTCCCAATTCTAATTATTGAGCTTTATTATTATGAAGGAAAATGACATATTCTGGCATAAAAGTTTTTATTATGCAATGTTGAAACATAAATTTGGTAAGCAAACCCAAATATGTAACTGCAGCTGAAATGCATTCCCTTAAAGCACAGTACAAAGACTTTCTGTGAATTTTAACTGTGCTTATGTTTTTTGTGAATGAAGGTATAACTCTGATCAAAAATGGTTATAAGAGATGCTCTTCTTTGATATCATTCCAAAAATACATTCACTAATTTTCTTTTAAGAAACATCCTGTTATTCAGTGGATCTTTGGATTTCTTATAAGTGATCTGAATTGCAATTTAATGAGCTGTTCAAGTTGTGTGGTCTGTTTTCAAACCAAAATTCCCAGAATTAGAGATCTTTCACATTAATTTGGATAACTGAATTATTATATATGCATATTTACTTTTATTTTGGTGACATTTAGTTTTAATATAGTTTATCTGTTTTTATAGTATACAACTCTAAGCACAGCAATGACATTTAAATTTTTCATCAATTAAAGATTGGAATAAATTAGATCCTACCTAGAATATGTTTTTGTTAGTTGATCAGTGACTGGACAGTGAATTACAGGCCCTAGATTGGATGGTAATTTCTAAATTGTTTGTAAAGATGAAACCTTTCTCCCTTTTGGTATTATTCTTTGACCGCAGAGAAGAATAGTTCTATCTTAACTGCTGATAAGAAGGAATACCAGTTGGAAGACGGAAGACAGACACCGTGGGTTCCGTTCTTGGCTCTGCCGCTAATTTGTTAATCATGTTGACAATCACCATGCCTCTCAGGGAAGTAGTTTCATCTCTGAGATGTGAAATTTATTACCATAAAATCTTGCGAATCCTTTTCAGCTTTAATATTTCATAATTTAAAGGAATATTTATGGATATTTTACTGAGTCAACTTTCATTTGCTTTTGTTCCAAAATGCTTAAAATAAAGCATACCATTGTGTACAAAAGGTGAAATGACTTACTCCTCTACTTTTAGGGAGGTGTGCTATGAATATGTACTTAGTAACTTGGGAAGCTAGATATTTACTTTAACAATGATGCATTTAAAACATTTTTAGGACTCTTGAAATTGCCTTTAGAATACTTGATAAGCTATGGGAGAAAATCAAGTATATTACTTTATAATCACATCTTACTGTTATTACCCAACTTGATCTCAAATACCACCCCTATCCCCAAGATGTGATTCTTTTTTATAATTTTCAAAATCACATTTCCATTACTCTGGATAGAGAGTGTACACAGAGATATGCCACAAGTTTTAAAAATAATTACAAAAGGTATTTCAAAAATTTTCTGCAATGAAATTACTGTTGAAAAAGGTGTATAGTCTCCTCATGTCATGACTTTGATCAGGATGATATTCCAAGTAAACTACTGGCTTATAGTGAGTAAAGGGTGGACCCTTTTCATTAGTGATAACATGCCTTTTAAAGTGTTGTTTTTGAAATTCGAATAAGTTAAATATGTAAAAGCATTTAAAATATTACCAAATTGGCACATGGCCAGTCACCAGTTGTGAATAAATCAATCATTTATTTAGAGTATACTTTGCTTTATATGAAGCCTTGCCTAACTCTAAATAGTAGGGAGGTAGGTAGATGGTTAGGTAGCTAGCTAGCTAGACAGCTAGCCAGGTAGATGGATAAGCTAACAATAAAGAATTGTTATATAGTAATAAGGAAAAAATTATTTTTTAAAGTTTTGTTTGAGATATATAAGATAGAAATCATTTAGCATATAATTTGTCTTATATACGCAATGCATATGAAATAGTTATCTAATACTGAATTTATTCAAGGGCTGAAAGTTTATATCACCTACAGGCCATGAACCAGGGAAACTACCAGCTGGGGAAAGAACTTTATTCAAGGAAGAAAAAGTTACAATATAAAAAAGTAGATGTTTTATGATTGGACATTTGAATTTTAGGTGAATCATTTAAAGCTTCATGTAACTTGGAACTTAACAACTCTCACTAAGCTTCTACTATAATTTTAATTATTACATGGATTTTAATTTGGCACTATTTCGAAGTTTACTTAAGGCTTTTGTTTATATTCTTCCTTGTGTTTTTTTTATTCTAAACATTAATTTAAAAAACCTTTCCCATGTTATTTTTCTGCAATATTTCTTTGTCATGTTATTATCCTACAATAAAACTGGATCAAAATATTTAATTCCTTAGCACCACTGATAAAACTTCTCCATGAAATCAAAGTGGCTTTTGTAAAATGACTTTAAAGACTGGTATTGCTTATATAGTCCTCAGATCTCTCTAAGTGTTGGCATTCTTTTTTATTTGATTACCCCACAATTATTCTTGCTCACTCTTTTTAGCCTCCAATATCTTTAACAAGCCACTCAAGATTTTACCTTAACCTCTATGAACTCTTTGTAATTTCTTATCTATTTCCTTAGGTAAATGCAGCCTCAATCTTTTGTTCATAGAAAAGCTGTATTAATACTAAAATTTTTCATGAGATAAAAAACATTTACGATCGTACTAGACAATGAATACTTAAGGAAGCTAAAACCTAAACATGAAACATAGAGTAAAGAACATCAGGAAGTGAAAATTTAGGCACATGATCCGGGCTTATGATGCCCTAGCTCTAGATAATTTTCTTGTCTGTAAAAGAAAAGATTTTTGTTTCTTAAGGTTTCATTTGATAGAATCATTAGCTGCTTGGCTTCCTGTACTCTACAATGGAACCTTGTTATGTAGAATATCCATGGGATTTGAGCCAGTAGATCACCTTATTGGTGATCCCACCTTATAATGAGGTGCTTTTTCAGTAACTAAACCTTCTTGGACCAGATCCATAACAACCCATATGATACCAAATTCCACTCTGTAATAAACAAATTTCTGTGTATTGGAAAAAAAAACAAAGCTGCATGAAACTTACTGTTCCCCATAATTAACCTTTGAAAAGCTAATGACTAATACTGGTTAAAAGGAATATTTATTAACAAGGCATAATCAGGTAGATATTAGTATTTTTTATAATAAATCTGGATGATTTCATTCTCCTAGGTCTTCCTTTTTAAGGAATTTTATGTGATCTTTATTATCTTATACGTTTCCCAAAACTTATTTCACATTATTTTATATGAATACTTAGAAAATTCAATATAACTCAATATTAAAATCTCATTTAGCTCCTTGTGATCATGGCATGTTATTTACATAAGCTAAATTAGGTGTCACCCTCTTTACATGGGATTCATATATAGCTGAAAAGTTTTAAAGGTATTAAATACTGATCATTATTATTTTGTATAAAGTATTATCTTGATATATTTTCTCTTTTTTTTCCAAACTGATATTCATACTGAAACATTAACCATCCTTTCAAACATTAACCTATTTTATCTTATATGTATTAAAGGACCCAACTAACCTTCCTTGCCAGTCAGGATTTTATTATATTTCTGTGGAGCTGTATTAACTAAAGCAGAAGTAACTAGGAACTATATAGGCTTAGTTTGTGCCATCCATAAGTATCATTGTTTAGAGATTAGGAATAACCTTAAAATAAGAAATTATATAGTGTATAGGTTTACCTAAATATAAAGTACAATATAGTAGACTGGTGTGTTAATATTTCTGTATCTCAGTCTTTAAAGTTGACTGGCAGTATATATCAGTTTTGTTACCAAAATACTTAAAAACATTCCAATTCTACTTGCTTACTGAGTTACTCTGTGTAGGTTACTTAACCTTCCTAAGCTTCTGTTTTCTCATCTTAAAATGGGATGAATCATAATTTTATAGAAAATAGTATCAGATGCAGTAGATTATAGAGAAGCTTTTTTTTTCATCAGGTGAGGAGAAAGAGAACAGAACTTGGAGTCTGTTTGTCTCCAAGGGGATGCGTTTGAGTTTTGGCCCTACTACTTACTGAGCGGCGTTCATCCTATTATTTTATCTCATTAGCTTCATATTTGTTTTCTGCAAACCTCACCAAAAAAAAAAAAAAGAGCACTATCTACATAAAAAAATTATTGTGAGGATTAAGTGAGATGATCTACAGTAGGTGAAAGTGCTTTATGAATTCTGAAACATTGTACCAATGTTAGTTGTTAGGAAACTGAAATAATCTAATATAATTGATACTTCCAGTATCTGAAATTGTACCTTCAAAGGTTTTAGTAGACCTGTTAGAATTTGTTCATGTGCCGTAAAGAACTTTGAGCTTCTTAGAAAACAGACTCTATATAATTGTTCTTTAACCAGCAAGACTTAAATTGTGGCGATTTACATTATCTATTTTTTACACCTCTTTTTTTTTTTTTTTGCATGGTCAGGCATTGGATCGAGCCTAGAGGTCTCCAGCGTGGCAGGCAAGAACTGTGCCTGCTGAGCCACTATGGCCCACCCTATACCTCATATTTTATACCTCAAAATGCATGCACAATGCCAACAAAAAAGTTATCAAAGTAACATTGAAGTCCATGAATTCCTATTGGAACATTCTAGTTAAGCTCCATAAGAGCAGGGATTTTTCTTTTTTTAATCTGTGTAGTTTGCTGCTTTACTTCCAACAAAATAAATATTTGATCACTGAATGTATTGATTGGAGCAGTCTTAAAATAAATGTATTTCTATCAGTACCATATCATATGATACTTTGCTTTTACAAAAGCCTGCTTTATATAACAGATTTCTTGATTCCAGTTACCTTTCTCTTTTTCGATTTTTTATTCTTATTGCCCTAACAGCATTAAATCCCTTACACTTTCTCCGCTCCTATTCAGTGAACCTTTAACCTTGAATTTTGGGTCAGAGATTGTCTTTCCTTTCTTTTATTCCAAAGGGCATATACTTTTACCAACCTTACCTACAAAGAATGTTAGACTTTTACACATTGTTTGAGGTGTTCATAAACAGTATTTTTCTGACACAATTTGGATTCTAAAATGTGAACTGGATTTCATATCAACTAATTGATTCACCAGTCCCATTTAAGTCCCATTACCATGTTAGGACAAAATTAATTTTCCCTGCCTGTGTCCCTATTTAATATTTGTTATATGATATTGTAATGAATTGTGTACATGTCTGTCTCTCCTGCAAACTATAGTACCTCTGAGGATAAGACAGCTTTCTACACTGCCTGGGTTTTATTCATCCATCTACTCATTCATCAGACATTTTTTGAGAGCCTGGTTTGCATCAAGAACTGTGCTGTCCCTTAGGGTGCAAAGATGAGTAAGACAAGGCTCGTATCCACCAGGAATTCATAGCCTAATGCACATAATATTCATAGCCTATTGTATACTATCACATAGCTTAATGGGATAGTATGATAAGAGCCTTAGTAAATACATAGCCATGCTTGTTGAGTAATGCATGCTGGTATACCAATTATAATTTCTAGTAGGAGATTTGGAAGTAGTGCAATAATAGCAGAATTTGTTTAAAACAGGAAATACCCTAACAGATTTTCTTTCATTTTGTAAGGAAAAAATGCTTACAATTTTAAAATACATTCTTGAGGACATCCCAGAGGAAGCTATTTTCCCTAATGATCCTGTCTCCATATCTCTTAGCCTCTCTGCTCTAAGTGTTAACTTACCTCAAGAAAACAAGCAAAAGCGTAGTTAGTACATCTATAGTACTTTAGTATGTAGCATGTAGTGTATCATACAGGTTTCACAACCTTTATAGCTCATTTGGTTCCCACAATAGCCTGCCCAAATCAGCAGCATGGTGGTTTTAATGTCTCATTTTACAAATAGAAAAATGAAGCATAATGAAACCACAGTCAAGATCATGGTGATCCTTCTATGGTCCGTAATGCCAAAGTGTTTTGGTGTAATTTTTTTCTTTCATTTTGAATTTAATTCACTTTGTTCCCCCAAAATCTCATTGTGAAAGTTACAGTGTTAGAAATCTGACACAAGCCTCTTATTTTTTTTTCCAAAGGAGTACTTTCCAGAATCATCTTATGATAATTTTATAATACTAGATGAAATTAAATTATTGAGGAGTATAAGCTCTTTGAAGGCAGAAACTAATCTAGAGCCTAATGCTTGACAAATAGTAGGTGCTTAGTAAATATTTTTTGATGGGAAGAAGGAATATGCTCAGAACAATCCAAAGAATTTAACATATTTGCCTTTAGGTAACACAGCTAACTAGTGACATTAGAATTAAAAGTAGTTCTCAGGTATCATAACTACCAATTTCTGACTCTTCACACCTTACCAACCTACCTAATAACAAAGCCTCAGTTTCTGGACTTCAACTCCTATGATTTCATCTGCACTTCAGCCACCCACTTCCATGTACTGTATCCTCAAACATCCCTACTCACATAACCTTGAACACTAATATCCCTCTCTCTGATCACCATCCTCTATCATTCCAACTTTTACTCCTACTATACCTGGTACCTGAAGTTTCTCTTAGTCTACCCTTCCTTCAAGTCTAAATTCTCTAGTCAGTCACTGGGACTACCCTCTCACTGATGTTCTGAACGCCTGGCCACCTTTGTCATTACTGTCCCAGTCCTGCAAAATTCCCAAACACTTAAATATAAAAGATATTTAACTGTAACTTGGGATTTTTCCTTCTGCTCAAAGGTGGACCATTCATAACAAGTCTGAATGTTTACTTTGGTTACAGATGTCTGTAGAAGCATATGGTCAGGTCAGATCATATGGTTCTAATAATGCTCCTTTTAGTACTTTGCAGCTTTGACCAATTTCAATATTTTTTCTGGAATTGAGATTTCTTTCTTGTGGAAATGTACTCATTTATCAAAAAATGAATATGTGGTTGTTATGAAGTTTTTGCCTTCGTACAATATGAAGGATTGTAAAAGTTTTTTTTTCCTGAGGATTACAACTTGAGAATTATAAATTTGTAGTCATGTTGTTTCACAAATTCTTCCCATTTTCAAATGTATGCCCTTGATCTTTAAATTAAAGACCCTACTGTTACTTTTTTTTCTGAACTACTTCATCCAGTATCTCCTTACTCTGCATTTCCACCCATCTTCTTATTCAGTGGACATTCACTTCCAGGCAAGAATGTAATTCAATCCCAAAACACGATTAGGGAAGTGGAGTATGTAATAGAGGTTCTTTCTTGGTCTGTTACCTTTTATCTGCCATAACTGAGCACTTCTGCTGTATAGCAGTGTTTATTCCTACATAGGTAGCAAGTGCCCATTTGTGAATCACTAAGTCATTCAACAACTGGAGCTCTCACTTCTCCATTGAAACATGAGGTACTTTATGCAAAAGGTAGTCACAACATAAGAATGTTGTCCTTGCTTTTTGTGAGATCTGGATTGTTTGGTAGTTTGTTCAATTGAAGAATATGGAGAAAATTTTCATCCTGACACCAGATGTGTAACAGTGATAACCTGTTATTGTTATAAATGTACCATAAAAGAAAAATGCTACTTTTACTGTGTGTTACAATGTGGAAACTTGAGCAAGATTATTTTGCTATTTCTATATGCTGAGGAAATATCTGCAATTTCTTTAAAGTTTTTTTTAATAGACTTCTTTTAGAAATCACAAGAATCTTTAGGATCTATCCTTATAATTTATATTGTAATCTCTATTGTCACATTTTATGTGATAATCAAAGTCTGTTTTAAGGCTAAACGATTTAAAATAAAATTTTGAAAGTTACCATCTCATAATTAATGTAGGCAGAATTTCTTACCGATATGGAGATTTGTTAATCGTGTTCTTAATAATTATACATTATACTTCTACACACAGTAGAAGTAGCATTTTTCTTTTATGGTACATTTATAACAATAACAGGTTATCACTGTTATACATCTGGTGTCAGGACGAAAATTTTCTCCATATTCTTCAATTGAGCAAACTACCAAACAATCCAGATCTCACAAAAAGCAAGGACAACATTCTTATGAGAACAAAGAATTACATTTTTCTCTGGAAAAAAAATTAAAGGAAGTAAAATCTAAAGGGACCTGAGCATGAGCTTTAGATTTAGACATTTTAGATCCCAGCCTACTGCTTTCTAACTTTAACTTAAGCTCCCTAAAACTCAGCTTTCTCATTCTTAGAGTGAGGAATATAATACTTACCTTACAGAGTTGCTATGAGGATAAAATTAAATGATGCATTTACATAATAGGTATTAGTAAATATGTTATTATATATTGCTCTTTTTCACTTATTTTCTATACTCTTCTATACTATGTTAGACTGAAGATTCTTAAAGTTAATTTTTCCCTTTTTCCTTTAAATATGTTAAATGGCTGATGTTTATCAAAAACATTTTATCCAGTCTTAATATCCAATCCACTTTTTATTAGACCTTTACAAATGAAACTGAGATGTTTAATCTGGTTATTCAGTATTTATGAAGGGGTTCTCTTTTTTTTTGTAGTCATGGAGACAGGTTTATCTTTAAATGCCATCTGGAATATGAACGAAAGTTCTTCAAGCAGCTACTTACATGGTAGAAACTGTATCAACTAGTCTCTACTCCCATGTCCTTTATTTGGGGCCAAAAACCTGACCTTAGAAACATTGCTGAATCAAGGGTAAGTTTATATCATTTGTTCTTGAAATTTAATATGGGACTGCTAATGCATAACTATACTTATGTAACAGTGAAGATATATAAAGTATTATGCTGCAGATAAATATAATTAATAAGGCTCATTCTGTCTTATTAAAAAAACAAATATATAGTATGTTATACTGTTAAAGATGAACTATTTCTAGACATAGTACAATAGTAAGTTTGTCATTAGACTATAAAAGTCTCAAAGCCAAAATTAAAAAGGCATTTATAAAGAATGTGGATGCAGAGAAAAATTAGACACTTTAGGTTTCCACGATGCAGTGAAATTATACTTTAAAAACTTGCATTGATAAAATAATCCTGTCTTGTCTCTTTGGGTGTTTTCTAATCTACTCATTTAGCCTAAAATCAAGATTCAGTATACACTGGAGACAAAGACATGACAAAGATTATCCTTTTAAAATAAGGATAGAATTTCCAACTCAACATAAACTACTATTGCATATCCTAAACTAAGCAGATTCAAAGTTATAATAGCAGTATAAACAATTTGGTTATAAATATAGTTCCATCAGAGGATGATAGTCCTTTAAGCAAATAAGAATGAATATGTTCCTAAACTATTATGAATGCTTTTGGGCTCATGGTCTGGGAATTGAACCCGAGTCTCCCGCATGGAAGGTGGGCATTCTAACCACTGAACTACTCGCACACCCAGAATGTATCATTTTTTATAAACATAAAGTCTTAGGTAACTAAGTTTAGTAAGATTTTTAAAAATGTTTTCTTAGTGCAATATAGTGTAGTGGTTAAGAATATGTGTTGGATATCAAATTCTGCTTCTGCCTTTTTACTAGCTCCATGACCTTGAACAAATTATTTAATCTCTGTGTTCTTTAGTTCTCTTTTTGCAAAACTGGGGAAATCATAGAGTTGGTTTGAGGATTAAATGAGTTAATTCATATAAACCCCTTATAATGGTGTCTTTCAGGCAAGAACTCAGTATTAACTAGCAACAATAATAATAGTAGTAGTGATATATTATTACATATATTGATGTTACTTTAAAATCAGTCCTTTAGTTATTAAAAAAAGGCACATTATAATTCATTATCCCAACATTAAATACTGTAATTAAAGGCTAGAACATTTTTCCATTTCTAAGTTTAAATTATCTGATGATGGCTAGACATATGATCAAGTTAAACTACATTATTCCTGTTTTCACATTGTGAAATAGTGAGTATCATAGTCCCTTAACAACAAGAAATGCTCTGCTGCTGTGGATTTTATAAGATGAATTTCAATACACATTCAGAGGAAATGCTATTTATATGCATACAGTTAATTGAGTGCCCACAGGAAAAGCATAGTTAAGTACTACTCCTTTGTGGGCTGGTGAATTATGCCTTAAAATTAATACTTCTCTGTGGGAAAAAAACAGAGCTTGTCTTTCTTCCAAGGAAGGTGAAATTGGTAGTAAGGGGAACATTGAATAGTTCCGGCATGGTTGTATAATTTTTTAAAATTTACTCTTACCTGTTGTAGGGGACAGTCCTAGCCCAGCCTGCTACCTTTCCTGGGACCCACAAATACATCCTGTGCTCAGAACCAGGTGCATTACCCTGGTAGACTAAAAACAAACCCCTAGTAGATAGATAAGGGGACTTCAGACACACCCTTCCTCTAATGTGCTGAGCATATGTAAACATTGACTGGAGACAATATGACTCTGGTGGACATATTTTATGACATTTAGCTCACACTTCAGTGGTATAACTGTCCCTCTGAGGAGGGAGTGATGCTCCTAAACTACAGTACACAAACACAAAAAAGGGATGCTACAAGGAGAACATCTCCTTGTATTAGCAACAGATTGAAACCAACTGGCTGTGGAGAACTGACCCCACCAGTGAAGTGAAGCTTGTTCTGTTTTCTCTTTGAGTGTAAAAGTTCTTTCCATCAGAGCCTGTGTTACGTGTACTTTTGCTAGCAATCCCAACACCTATATTAGAGTGGGTTGACACCTCTCCAGGTGTCTCTCCTCCTAACTGACATTCCCAATTGGAAATGTAATAAATAAAAAAATTGTATAACAAGGTTTTGTTCCACTGACATACCTGATAAGAAATGTAGATGAGAGGGCTTGGCTGTATACCACCTTTATAGTATAATCTTATGCTCAATGGTGGGGACCACTAAAAATTAGCATTCGAACATGGCTTTCTCATTTACAGTCCCACCCATATCATATCCATCCATATTACACTATTTGTATTCTCTGGTTCAGTGTGATCTAAACATAGATATTATTTTGAATTGTTTTATGTAATTATTTTTAAATAGTGAAGATTTTAGAAATGTGGATTCTGAAATGACTGCACCTGCAAATGTTTATGTTCAAATGAAGAATTACTTATGCTGTTTCTAGAGTTACTTAAGTTGGTTTTTACAGCTTTTGTTGGCAGTCTTACTGATAAAATGAGATGTGTTTTAGAAGTATTAATATTTTTAACCGAGTTACATCATGTGTAACTGTAATTGGTGTTAAGATTCATTTTTTATATTTTTATTACTATGCAGAAAAATCAAGCTATATTTTCTCTAATTTTATAGTTCTCAACATCTCCCTTTTATCCTCAGAAACACTCATTGTGTAATGTTTTAGTTGTCTTCTTTGATACAATTTGTTCTTATTGTTTTCTTTCATTTATGCCTACTTGTAACCCTTTTATCTTTTTTTTGCTATTATTTATACTAAAAATAGGGTTTGAATACCTTCAATGAGTGCATCTATTAAAATGACATTACTTCATAAAAATATTTCATCTCTTTTACTTGGTGTACTTCCGTACTTCCATAAAAATGGTAGTTGGAGTATTTTCACATTTAAATGTGTGACTTGATGATAGCTTTACATGTATAGCTTGAAACCTTTATTTCAGTGGAAAGAAATGTTAGAAATGAAGAGACGAAGAGTATATCAATGAGGAGTATGAAAATCAGAAAAAAAAAAGCAGAATATTTCAGTAAGCTCTTGCATCCCATTTGACAACTAGTAAAAGAATATGTGGTCTGTGTGGGTTGTAAAGATAACATTAAATCAATCCAATTCACACAATTACTCCTCAGTTAACATGTCACTTATGGTAATTTGAAGCTGTTATGTACCCCAGAAAAAGGCCATGTTCTTTTAATCCATTTTTGTGGGTACAGACATATTGTGGATAGGACCTTTTGATTGTGTTGTTTCAATTGAGATGTGACCCACCCAATTCAAGGTGGGTCTTAATCCTTCACTGTAGTCCTTTATGAGAGAATAAAAGACAGAAAAAGCAGAGAGAAACAACAAAAGAGAGATTACAGAGAGAAAAGCATGGGAGAAGCAAGCAAGGATCCACAGAAGCTGAAAGAGCCAGAACCTGAAAGCAACAAAACCTGGGAGAGAGGGACTTGCAGATGCTGGGCATTTGCCTTCCTATGTGACAGAGGAACCCTGGATGCCAGCAGCCTTTCTTCAGAGAAGGTATCACCCTGTTAATGCTTTAACTGGGAATTTTCATGGTCGTAGAACTGTAAATTTGTAAACTAATAAATCCCCATTGTAAAAGCTAACCCATTTCTGGTATATTGCATTCCAGCAGCTTTAGCAAACTGAAAACGGCACTTCTGCTTAAGAACCAGGCATACTCTGGGATTATTGTGTCACTTCCACAGCAATGTCTCTAAAGCAAATAATGATGAACTAAAAATCTTTGAGCTGCATTTTCAATAGGGAACTGATAAAAACCTGTTTTCTTTCACATCTCCCAGTATGGTTTGTATGTGTACATATATGAAAGAAAAAGGGTTAGTTCTAAATAAATTATTTTTTTTAATTTTGTACCAAATAAACATTTTTTGCTTTAGTCTCACACATAAGTTAAAGTTTTAAAATATTAATTACCATCTATTGTCAACACCCTGCATTATTGACATTCCTTTGTAAATAATTATTTTTAAATGCTCTTTTTAATCATTAATTCTTCATTCTTGCATTTCATTAAAACTACCAACATTTTGTTGTCATCCTTTAAATGTGTCTTTGTATACTTCTAGATTCTTTAGAAGATACCTGTTTCGGTTTATTAAAGGTACCAGAATGCAATATATCAGAAATGGGCTGGCTTTTTCAATGAGAATTTATTAGGTTACAAATTTACGGTTCTAAGGCTATGAAAATGTCCAAATTAAGGCACCAGTGGGAAGATACCCAGGCTGCCCTACATCTGGGACACCTCTGTTACATGGGAAGACACATGGCAATGTCTGCTGGTCCTTCACTCCCAGGTTCCAATGCTTTTAGGTATCATATGACCTTGCTTGCTTCTCCAAGAACACCTCTTGAGCTCTCTGTGTCCTGCATGTCTTCTCTTATTGTCCCCAAGGGGGTTCTCTCTCTCTCTGTGTCCTTCGCTTAGTTTCACCTCTCTGCTGTCTGTATCTGTCTCTCTGTATTTTCTGTCTTTATTCTCTTCATAGAGGACTCCAGTAAAAGAGTTAAGACCACTTTGAATTGTGTGGGTCACATCTCCATGGAAACAACCTACTCAGAAGTTCCCACCCACAATAGGTCTGCACCCACAGGAATGGATTAAAAGAACATAGTCTTTTCTGGGGTACATAACAGATTTAAACCAGCATGATACCTAAATACAACCAAGAAACCAGTCACATATTTTTAGTGATCCTTTGTGAAGGGATTAAGCAACTGTACTTTTTTATACTAGATCATCTGAAGTTTTCAACAACTATTTTAATAATTGCCTGAATAAAATTTATTGGATATTTTATCCCATGAGTTAATTTTAGCCTATTTGCTAGCCTATGTGTAAATTTCTTAGTGTATTTCTGTTTTAGGTTTAAACTCAAACACTAGTACCATAATTTTAAACCAATCATTTCAAATCTTTTAAAATTATGTTAAGAATGCAACTTTTTAAAAATTGTGGGTATTCTAATTTTTTGTAATAACAAAGCAAAACAAAATAAAAACATCACAAAGTTTTTGTGAAACTTGTGAGAAGACCTATAATTAAGATAATTTCTATCCAAGGAGTAATCAACCAAAATAACTAATAGTCAAGGAATTTCACTTCACCTTTATGTGTTTAAGAACATTTTAGTATAGTTAAAGATACTGGGAATATTAACTTTCTCATGCAAGATGAAAAAAGTGTATAGAAATTTAGGAAATGTTTAGATGGTAAAACTTTCCCAAAAGATATTAAGCAGTGGTTCTCTGGAAAAGGAAAGAATTTGAATATCTTCCCCCAAGAATTTCTACATAATGGGAGCTACTACTGATAGAAGTATGTACATGTAAATGATGTCTGAGACTGAGTTTTAGAATAAAGGTTTTAAACAGATATTTGTGTTCTAGGATGAGAAAAATAAGTGTTGTAAAGATGTCAGTTCTTCAAAAATAAAGGTATAGATTTAACCAATTCAAAACATAATGACTAATGAAGGGATCTCACCTTCACAGATTTTAAAAATATAAAACAAAATTAAAATAATTCAAACAATGAAAGAGATCAACTTCCAGAATGGTGGGAGTGATGATGTTGGTGAACTCGCTGTTCCACAAAAACAACAGAATACTGGCAAAAACAACTAAATCAGCTTTTTCAGAACTCTGCAAATGAACCAACGCCATTGAATGAATTGAAAAGTTGCCTATCCAAGAGAAACTAATGTACTTCAGTAAGACCGTAGGTCAGAGCGCAGTCACTATTTTGTCCAAACTTGAGGATTCCTGGAAAATCTCTATTCCCAGCATTTTTAACCATTTGATTTGATTCAAAGGGGAAAAAAAAAAAGTCTTACCGCCAGGACACTGCTGAAACAAACATCTACTGGCAACAATGCAGCTGCCTAAGGCTGAAATTTCAGTTAGGGCAAACAAGTGCCTGGATAGGAATTTAACAGGAAATCCTGGAGAAACAGACAACCACAGGGAACTTTGAAAAGCCCTGACATTGTCCCTGGGGATCTAAAAGGTTGTGTTTATCTACAAGGCTGTGTGCATGCTCAGAAAAGACATGGTAAAGGAGAAGGCCCCAGTCAAGCACCTCTAGCTGGCCTGGAGGTCCTATACAAGAAGGAAGTGAAAACTAAAGCTTTCTTATAAATTGCCTGAACTTTAAAATGTGTCGTTTCACACAGATTCCTTTGGCAAAGGGTTGAAGACAAAGTCAAGGTGTTCAGGAAATGTGACATATCACTGGCTGACCATTAAATTATACTGACCTAAAGGTGAAACCCAAGAAAACAGACTTAAAATTAAAATAACTTAAAATTTTAAAGAGCTAGAAGAGAATTCCCCAGAGAAGCAAAGAAGGACACACAGAATCTACACAATTAGTCCAAGAAAATTGCCAAACAACTATGCAACAACAAGAAAACAACAACAAACCCTGGTGGTAGGGAGGGAGGAATCAAATACTAGAGTTGTTACAATATATTATCTAAAATATCCAGTTTTCAACAAAAGCTACTACATATACAAAGAAACGAGATTATGCCAAACATACTTAGCAGTAAAAATCTGCAGAGAAAAATGTCCCCAAGTCAGTCCACATTCTGGATTTAGTAGACAAAGCTTTAAAATGAGGCATTAAATACATGTTTTTTTTTTCATGGAACTAGTAGAAATCTTACTTAAGAATTAAAGGAAAGTATGATGACAATGTCTGATGAAATTAGAGGTACCTATAAGGGGATAGATATTATAAAAAGAACCAAATTGAAATTCGGGAGTTCAAAATTAAAGAAACCAAATTTTTAAAAATTCACTAGATGGGTTTAATGAAAGATTTGAGCTTACAGAAAAAAGAACCTTTGAACATAGGTCAATAGAGATTTTCCAATATGGAAAAAACAAAGGAAAAAGAAAACAAATGAACAGAGCCTCAAAGACCTGTAGGACACCATGATGCATACCAACATATGCATGATGGTAGTCCCAGAACAGGAAGAGAAATAAAAAGGGTCAGAAAATATACTTAAAGAAATCATGGCTAAAAAAGCCCCAAATGTGATGAAGATATTAATCTATACACTCAAGAATCTTGACCCACTCCAAGGAGGATAAATTCAACAAGACCCACATGTTCTAGTTTGCTAGCTGCCAGAATGCAATATACCAGAAGCAGAATGGCTTTTAAAAAGGGGAATTTAATAAGTTGCTAGTTTGCAGTTCTAAGGCCAAGAAAATGTCCCAATTGAAACAAGTCTATATTGGATATAGAAATATCCAATCTAAGGCATCCAGGGAAAGATACCTTGGTTCAAGAAGGCCAATGAAGTTCAGGGTTTCTTTCTCAAGTGGAAGGGCACATGGTGAACACAGAGTTTCTCTCTCATCTGGAAAGGCGCGTGGTGAACATGGTCAGGGTTCCTCTCTCATCTGGAAGGGCACATGACGAACTCAGCATCATCTATTAGCTTCTTCTCCTGGCTTCCTATTTCATGAAACTCCCTGGGAGGTATTTTCCTTCTTCATCTCCAAAGGTCACTGGCTGGTGGACTCTGCTTCTCTTGGCTGTGTCATTCTGCTCTGCTTTCTCTGAATCTCTCTAATTCTCCAAAATGTTTCCTCTTTTATAGGACTTCAGAAACTAGTCAAGACCCACCCAAATGGGTGGAGACACTCCTCCATCTAATCCAGTTTATCAACCACTCTTGATTAAATCGCATCTCCAGGGAGATGATCTAATTACAGTTCCAAATTTATAATACTGAATAGGGATTAGAAGAAACAGCTGCCTTTACAAAATGGGACTAGGATTAAAACATGGCTTTTCTAGGGTACATACATCATTTCAAACCAGCACACCACACATATACAAATTATAGTCAAATTGAAGAAAGTCAAAGCCTAAGAGAAAATCTTGAAAATAACAAGAGCATACTATCATGTACAAGGGATGCTCAGTCAGATTAACAGTTGATTTCTCATCAGAAACATGGGAACAAGAAAGCAGCAGACTGACATATTCAAAGTGCTGAAAGGAAAAGACTCAACTAAGAATGCTATATGCAATGAAACATTCCTTCAAAAATGGAGATGTTTGCAGATGACATGATTTTGTGTGTAGAAAATTTCAAGGAATTTTTTTTTAATCTAAAACTTGAGTTAAGGGCGGTGCAACTGTAGCTAAGTGGCTGATTTCTCGTCTGCCATGCTGGTTCTCCAAGCCTGCCCATGTCAAAAATAAATAAACAAATAATAAAAATCAAATAAAAAATACAACTGTTGAGTTCAGCAAGGTTGTAGGATACTAGATAAACATGGAAAAATCAACTGTATTTATATATACTAATGTACATGTGGAGATGAAAATTTAAAATACAGTTCCATTCATAATAGCTAAAAAAATTAGATTCTCAAGTGTAAATCTAGGAAAATATGTACAGGACTTAAATGCTGAAAATACATAGCACTGATGAAAGAAATAAAAAGAACTCTAAAATAAATAGAGAAATACATAGTATTAAAGCGTTTGAGGACTCAAGATATCAGTTCTCCCCATATTGATAAACATGTTTAATACCGTTCCTGTCACAATCCAAACAAGAGTTTTTGTAGCTATAGACAAGATTATTCTAAAATATGAAAAGGCAATGAACCAAAGTAACTAAAACAATTTTGGAAAAGGAGAGTAAATAAAAACTGGGAGCAATCAGTTCACTTAATTTCAAGACTTATTACATACCAACAGTGATCAAGACTTTGCAGTATAAGTGGAAGGATAGACAGTTAGATCAATGGAACAGAATAGTAAAAGCATAAACAGACCCACAAAATGTGCCCGGCTATTTTTTTTTTTACAAAGGTGAACCTCATATATAAAAGTTAGCTCAAATGTGAGGAATCCCAATTACATTGAGTTCCCATTTCTCATCAGAAACCATGGAGGCAAGAAGGAAGTGGGCTGAAATATTTAAAGTGCTAAAAGAATCTTTATATCTGGCAAGATTTTCTTTCAAAAATGAAGAAGGAAAAAAAACAAAAACAAGAGATACATTGACATTCCCAAATAAACAAAAACTAAGGGCATTCATTACCACTAGACCATATTGTACCACAAGCAATGCTAAAGGGAGTTCTTCAGACTAAAAGGAAAGGAGACTAGGCAGTGGTTCAAAGCAGTATAAAGAAATAGAGGTAAAGATAATCATTTGGGTAATTATAAATGCCAGTATTTTTGTTGGGTATTATTTAGTATGTAACTCTACTTCCTGCTTCCTATAGGTGCTAAAATACAAATGCATAAAAATTATAAATCTATGTTTTGGACATATAATGTACAAAGATATAAGTGTGGACAACTACAAATAAAAAGGGGGGATAGACAGGTTATCAGAAAAGTATAACTGCATGCTATTGAAGTTAAGTCAGTATCAAATCAAATATGATTGTTATATACTTAGGATGTTAAATTCCAACCTCATTTGTAACCACAAGGAAAATGCATGAAAAATATATCCAGATAAAATGAGAAGGCACTCAATATGGTACAACACAACAAAATCAAATAAATTTAAAAGTAGGAAATATTGGAGGTGAGGGGCAAAAAAAGGTATAAGACAGTGTGACTAAATAGCAAAATGGGGGGAAAGTGTGACAGAAAGGATAGTAAGGTTTTTTAAAAATGTGAAAATAAACGTCATCAAAATAAAAACTTTTCTCAGAAAGCTAA
Organism: Tamandua tetradactyla; assembly: GCF_023851605.1. NCBI lineage: Eukaryota > Metazoa > Chordata > Mammalia > Pilosa > Myrmecophagidae > Tamandua > Tamandua tetradactyla. The sequence continues at coordinate 41,988,137 of NC_135332.1, forward strand.
GTATAGGACTATCACATGACCCAGCAATCCCACTAATAGGTATATAGTCAAAAGAATTGAAAACAGGGATTCAAGAAGATATTTGCACACTGATGTTCATAGCAGCACTATTCACAATTGCTAAAAGAAGGAAGTGACACAAGTATTCATCTATCAAGGAATGGATAAACAAAATGTAGTTTATACATAAAATGGAATATTATTCAACTGTGAAAAGGAATAAGTCCTGATATATACAACATGGATGAGCCTGGAAGACATCACGTTGAGTGAAATAAGCCAGACCCACAGAAGAACAAATATTGTACGATCTCCCTGATTTGAAATGAGAATAAGCAAAATCAGAGTCAGGAGCTAGAATATAAATGACCAGGAGACAGAGTAGGATAGAGAATGGGAAGTTAAGGCTTAAAGTATACAGAGTTCCTCTTTGGAATGATGGAAATGTTTTGGTAATGGATGGTGGTGATGGTAGCACAACACTGTGAATGTAACTAACAACACGGAAATATATCTGAACATGATTAAAAGGGGAATTTGTACATATATTAACAGAATAACATTTTTTTTAAAAAATTCATGGAACAGGAGACAATATGGAGAAAGCGATATACATATTCACTATTTGTAGGGAGATAGAATGGAACAACCTCCCTGGAGGGCAGTGTGGCAGCTCCACAGGAAGTTAAGTATATGGCTGCCATATGATCCTGCAATCCAGTTAGAAATATCCACTCGGAAGATCTGAAAGCAGGGACACATATAGACATTTGCATATTGGTGTTTATGGCAGTATTATTCATGACTGCCAATGGATAGGGGTGGTCCAAGAGTACATCGACTGATGAGCAGAAGGACGAACTGTGGGGTATACATATGATGGAATACTGTGTGGCTGCACAGAGGAATGAAATCTTGTGGCATGCCACAAGGTGAATGAACCTTGAAGACAATATGTTGAGTGAAATAAGCCAGAAAAAAAAGACAAATATTGTATGGTCTCACTAATATAAACTAACTGTAATGAGTAACATCTGAGAAGTAAATCTGAGAGCATAGGTTATCGGAAGATAGAAAATGTTCAGAGTTTGGGCAATCAATGAATACGGAGTACAGAATGTCCCATAAGATTCATTATAAAGGTTACTAGATTGTAATCACTTACAGCAGCCACATTTATTTCTGAATTATAATGGTTCTCTCTAAATTCTGAGTTGCTGTACTCTTTGTGTATTACCTGACAGTTCTCTAGAACTTTGGGTATCTGTGTGATACCTCAGAGTTAGAGTTCTGCAGCTCTGAAAACCAGTATTACTCCATACAGCAATGGTTAAACAAGCTGAAAAAGAGTTTAGACTTCAATTAGATATATGAATGAAACTGATCTTTTTTGAAGTAAGGTAAATCAGAATAGAGAGTATAGGATTATGTTGTCTGTGTTTTAAAACTTAAACTTCTGTGTGAGACCAAAGGAAGAGATGTTTATTTTGTCCAAAACTTAATTTTCTGTAGCACACTATCTAATTTAACCAGTCTGGTCAGTATATTTAAATAACCTAATTGTATGAAATTAGTTAGGAAATGAGATCTTATTGTACAGAGTATTTTAATACTTTGATACATTCCAGAGTATCTTGAGCAGAAAATAAAACAGTATTTGCAAAGTCTCTTGAGGGATTGGGGAAAAAATGTGGAACTATTGAACTTCTCCTCCTGGAGAATTCCTGATACTCTCTCAAGCATGATGGACTCGCAATTTAATAAGCCAAGCCCTTGATCTTGAGGCTTACCCTTATGAAACTAATTTTTGTAAGCCTACTAAGCCTACTTATAATTATGACTAAGAGTCATCCCCAGAAAACCTCTTTTGTTGCTCAGCTGTGGCCTCCCTAAGCCAAAGTCTGCAAATAAATTCACTACCCCCCCCCCCCCACTATGTGGGACATGACTTACAGGGGTGTAAGTCTCCATGGCAACATGGGACATGGCTCCCAGGGATGAGCCTGGCCCTGGTATCATGGGACCCAGAATACCTTCTTGACCAAAAGTGGGGAAAGAAATGAAACCAAATAATGTTTCAGTGGCTAAAAGATCTCAAATAGAGCCAAGAGTTCATTCTGGAGGTTATTCTTATGTGAGCTTCAGCCAGATATTGCAAAGAGCAACAGTATGCCAAGACCCCACCAACAGTATACCTGAAAATTCTAAAGAATACCCTGGGCTCTATTTAAGACTCTATACAAGTTTTACTTTACTTAGTAAGTTTATTTTTTCAGAAACTTAAGACCTTCAAATTGTTCCTATGCCAGATAAGCCCTGAAACCCAAAGATAATCAGTCTCTCCTAGAACGTCAGCCAGGTACATTCCTCTATCCCCATAACATTGACACCACTTTCCAGCACAAAGAAGTTAAAATGGTCATTACCCCGATATCCTTGAGGACTGTGAGAAAGGTCAAATGAAAGGTAGGAGAAATTAGGATTTAGCATATGATTATAACTACTGAATCATTATATGTTTGTTTTTATTGGAATAGCCAGAAGGAAATACCTGAAATTGCTGAACTGTAATCCAGTAGCCCTGATCTTTGATAATGATTGTGTAACTATATAACCTTTATCATGTGATCATATAATTTTTCAAACCTTGTGACCGATACTTCCTTTATCCAGTGTATGGGTAGAGGAGTAATAAAATAAATAAATGCATGAAAATAATAATAATAATAGGTCAGGAATATGAAGCAAATATCCCTATAAACTATGGACATAATTATGGTACCATTTTGGTAATCTTTCCTCAATTGAAACAAGTGTAACTACTGCTAAAAATAGTAGAATTATAAAAAGGGGGGATTATCATCAACTATAACAAGTTTTCCACACCAATGTAGGTGTGGAAATTAGTGGTAGGGTGGTATATGGGAATCCTGTATTTTATGTATGACTTCTGTAAACCCACAACTTCTCTAATAAAAATAAAAATAAAAAATCCTTAGAACTATACTACACAAACAGTGAACCCTAAGTTAAACCATGGACTTTAGTTAATAGTGTAATTACAAAAATGTGCTACCATCAATTATAAAAAATGTTCCACACCAACATAATTTATTGTTGGTACGGTGATACATAGGAACCTGTAATTTAAGCATGATTTTTCTGTAAACCCACAACTTCTCTAATAAAAAATATTTTAAAAAGCATTTTTTTAAAAGTTAGTTCAAAATAGATTAGGGACTTAAATGTACAACTGTTAAACTTTTAGAAAAAAATAGGGAAAACGGACTGGGCAAAGAGTCTCTAGACTTGACACCAAAAACATGATCCATAAAAGAAATACTAAATTTTGAAATTTAACTGAAATTAAAATCTTTTGCTCTGCAAAAGATCCTGTTAAAGAGGATGAAAATACAGGCTACAGAGTCAGAGAAAAATTTGCAAACCACTTTTCCAAAAAAGGACTAATACTCAAATATGTGAATAACTCTCAATCCTAAGCAGCAAAAAGCAAGCAATCTAATTTGAACATAGGCAAAATATGTAAAGAGATGTGCCAAAGAAGATACACAGATGACAGAGAAGCATATGGAAAGATGTTCAACACCATTAACTATTAGGGAAATGTAAATTAAAACCACAATGAGAAAAAAAATGCAGCTATCAGAATAACTAAAATACAAAATAAGGACAATATCAAATGATAGAGAGAATGCAGAAAACTGGTAGGAATGTAAAACAGTACAGCCACTTTCAAAAACAGTTTGGCAGTTTATTAAAAAATTAAACATTTAACCACCACACAACCCAACAGCTACACTCCTGGACATTTATCCCAGAGAAATAAAGACTTGTGTTCACCCAAAAAACTGTAAAGGAATGTTCATATCATCTTCATCATAATAGACAAAAAACTGGAAATAACCCAGTTGTGTTTCAACAAGTGAATGGTTACAATACTAAATTAAATATAACCATACTCTGGAACACTACACAGCAATAAAAAGGAATGAGCTACTGGTACATGCAATAACCTGGACAAACTTCCAGGAAACCATGCTGAGTGAAAAAAAACCAATCTCAAAAGGTTACATACTGTACGATTCCACTTATATGACATCCTTGAAATGACAAAATTATATAAATAGAGAATGGATTAGTAGTTACTAAGAGTAAGTATAGGATGCAGCTGAGAAGGAATGAGTGTGGCTGTAACATGAAATATCCTTGTGGTGATATGAATGTTCTGTTTATTAACTTAGTGTCAATATCTTGTTTGTGGTATCATGCTATCATTTTGCAAGATGTTGCATTGGGGGAAACTGAGTAAAGGGTCATGGTATCTCTCTGTGTTCTTTCTTACAGCTACATGTGACTCTACAATTATTTCAAAATAAAAATTTAATTTTTTAAAAAAAGAAAAATTAAGACATTCCCAGATAAAAATAGAGAATTTGTTGCTAGCAAACCTGCCCTACAAAAAAATGCCAAAGGGAGTCCTTCAGACTGAAATGAAACAACACTAGACAACAACTCATAGCCACATGAATAAAACAGCACTGGTAAAGGTAACAACAAATAAAATAAAAAAGACACTATAAATGTATTTTTAGTAATCCTCTTCTATCTGCATTAAAAAATAACCCACTTAGTAAAGCAGCTATTAAAAAACTGTTTTGATGGGCTTATATTAAATATTTCATTTATATAACAATAATAATACAAAACAGCGAGAGGCAATAAAGATATATTGGAGCAAAGTTTGTGTACACTATTGAAATTGTCAATATTAATCTGAACTAGATTGTTTCACATCAAGACGCTAATAGTAACCCCCAGAACAACCACTAAGGAAATAACTTGTGTGTGTGTGTGTGTGTGTGTGTGTATATATATATATATATATATATATACCAAAAGAAACAAGAAAATTAAATGGTACACTAGAAAATATCTAACACCAAAGAAGGTCATAACTGAAGAACAGGAACAAAAAAGGCATAAGACTAATAGAAGATTTAATAGTAAAATGGCATCTTTAAATCCTGCCTTATCAGTAATTACATTTAATGAAAGTGAATTAAATATGCCAATCAAAAAGCAGATATTAGCAGAATAGATTAAAATCAAAATGCATGATCCAACTATTTGCTTCTACAAGAGATACACTTTAGATTCAAAAACATAAATAAGTTGAAAGTAAAATAACTGAAAAAGATCAGTAGAACAAAATAATCCTAAAATGGAATAAATACCTAACACAGACCCCACAACTTAATATAGGGTAGAGAGTATCACAAATCAATGGAAATGGATGGATTATTTATCTAAAGTTATTTAGATGCTTCTAACTTATAGTAGTCTTGAGCTAGGTCAAGTTTAACCATCCTGCTAAAAGCAACAAAAAAGTGCTGCAAAAAATATATTATTTTAAATAAATTTCCAAACAAATTTTTTGATGGGAGCTTGTACCAGAAAGAGGTAAACAGAACATGGAGGCACCAGAGCACCTAATGCCCTGAAGGCACATACCAATCTAGAACACGAGTCAATGTTTATGCAGGATCACAGGTGCAGAAGTTAACCCCCAGGTCTCTGCCAAGATGCTTAAGTTTTACCAGATACCTTTCCCACATTAGTAAGGGAACTCAAAGAGATGCATCCTCAGGATAAGGGAAAACCGAAGTAGGAAAAGAAAAGTTCCCAAGAGGATTTGGTCACAGAGCATCTATCTCATGTATTTGCTCTTTAAAAGTACATATACTAGGTGCATCAAGGATTCTCAAACTATGTAACTGAAATAGTTTTTATTGATCATACTCCCAGTAGCCTAGAAAAAGCAAACACAAAACGTCTTTCAAGGAAGGCACTCCGTCACAGAACATGGGAAACATGCAAAGTTGATTTTTTTCAAAGACAGCATCTGACAAGCAAAGACAAATAGGCATACAAAGAAACAGAACAAAATGTATGGGAACAGACAGAAACAACGGTCAGCAGAAATCAAACCTTATAGACTTCAGATACTGGAATCAGATACATATTATTTAAATATGTTTCTGTATTTAAGAAAATGAAAGATAAACTTGAAAACACAAGCAAGGAAAAAGAAATTAAAAAATAAAAGTAACAGCATAAAACGAATTAAACAGAACTTCTATAAATGAAAAACTCAATAACTAAAATTAAAAGCTCAATGGACATATTTGGTTACAGACTGCAAACAGAGAACTAGTGATCTGTAGTATATACTAGAAGAAATTATCCAGAATACACATAAAAAAAGAAAATTAAATAAAAATACAGAACAGAGTGTAAAAGACATGGAGGAAGAGGAGGAGGAAAAAAATGGAGGCAGAAGCTGTATTTGGCGAAATAATGTCTGAGGATTTTCCAGAACTGATAAGACGACTTCAGAGTTAAGGGGTCCAGGATATTCCAAGCGGGATAAATAAAGATAAATATACATCTACACTGTAGCAAACCAAATATGAGGAAAAAAATTTAAACGAACTAGAGAAAAAAAAAACAGATAATTTCAAAGGAACAAAAGTTTGCTAACTAGATGAATGAACCATAAGAGCTGTATGTTGAATGAAATGTCAGGACAAAAGACAAAGCTTAGCATGTCTCAATTACATGGACTAACTGTAATATAAAATTCTATGAACTAAAGTTGACAGCATGGGTTATGAGGTTGGGGTTTACTGTAAAGGGTCCTAGATTGTAAACTCTTACAGAAGTCACATGTATTTTTGAGGTATAGCTATTAATTCTTAAGTCTGAGATTCTGAGCTGTTTGTATATGACATGGTCTTTCCCAGAAACTTCGGGTATTTATGTGACACCTGAGACTCAGAGTCAGAGCTCTGAAGCTATGAAAGTCAGCAGTACTCCATACAGGAACTGTTTAAAAAATTGGAAAACGATCAGACATTGAGTAGAGATATGAATGAAGTTGATCTGGATGGGACTAAGTTATATCAGAACACTGGGTAAAGGATGATATCATCCATATCTTTAACTTCTGTGTGAGACTAAAGAGAAAGATGTTTATTTGGTGCAAAACTTATATTTAGGTACTGCATTTCCTAATTTAATTTGTATAGTCAGTTTAGTTGAATACCATAAGTACATGAAATCTTGATTAGGGCATGAAATTTTGTTAGTTTGTCCAGGTTAGTGTGGTGCCCCAATAAATTGCAAAGTGATTTAGACAGTGAATAAAGAAGTATTTGCAAAGTCACCTTAGGGGAATGGGGAGAAAAGGGTAAAGATTCAACTTCCCCATTTAGAAAATTTATGATACTCTTGCAAGCAGTGGGGACAACCAAATGGATAGGCTGAGCCCTCTGTGTTGGGGTTCATTCCAATGAAACCTATTCCTTAAGCCTACTTAAAATTAGGCCTAAGAGTCACCCCCAGAGAACTTCTTTTGTTGCTAAGATGTGGCCTCTGTCTAAACCAACATGGCAAGTGAACCCACTGCCCTCCCCCGCTACATGAGACATGACTCCCAGGGGTGTAAACCTCCCTGGCAACGTGGGACAGAAATCCAAGGTTAAGCTGGAACAGCATTAAGAGAATGAGAAAACATTCTTGACCAATAGGAGGAAGAGAGAAATGAGACAAAATAAAGTGTCAGTGGCTGAGAGATTTCAGAGTCAAGAAGTTACCCTGGAGGTGATTCTTACAAATTATATAGATATCCCTTTTCAGTTTATGATGTATATGAGTGGCTAAAGGGAAGTATCCGAAACTGGAGAGCTGTGTTCCACTAGCCTTGTTTCTTGAAGATAATTATATGATATAGCTTTTGCAATATGACGATGTGATTGTGAAAACCTTGTGTCTGATGCTCTCTTTATCTAGGGTATGGACAGATGAGTAAAAAATATGGATAAAAACAAATGGTAGGGTTCCGGGTCAAGATGGCGGCTTAACAACGTGAGCATTTTAGTTTGTCCTCCAGAACAACTACTAAATAACCAGAAACAATTCAGAACAGCTCCCGGAGCCACGATAGTGACTAGACACACAGCGTACCCTAGTCTGGACAGCTGGACCGGCTGCGAGCACCCCCCAGAACCATGAGTTTCCAAAGCTGCGGTGGCCAGCGCCCCTCCCCCACAGGCTGCTTCCCAGAGGGGAAAGGAAAGGACTTTACCAGCAGCAGGGACTGGGCACAATCAAACGCCAATTGTGGAACTAATTAACAAATTCTGACTACTAAAAATAGGCCCCCAGCTTAGGGGAACCTGATCAAAGCGGAGGTTGCTCATTTTTGCCCGGGCACCAAGGGGGCAGGACTGACAGAAAAAGGGGGGGAAAAAAAAAGAAGGAAACAGAGATTTTTGTGGCTGTGTATCTACAAAGGCTTGACTGCCTTTGGATACAGTGGCAGAACTTTTCAGACTGCAACTGCCCCAGACATAGGCAGAAGTGAGCTCTTTTGGGGGCTTGTCTGGAGCCTGTGCCTTCCCCAGCGGAGGGGTGAAGCCCACCAGGTGGAATCCCTCCATCAAGGAATTTAGACACCAGGGCTTGGTAATTTGAAGCCATTAAAACCAGCCTACAACCTCTCCTCTGTCTCCACCACGCCCCCAGCAGGGAGAGTCTGCCAAAGTTAAAGGTACTGCATCATCTTACGCTGGTGGGACCTGCAGGCAGACAAGTGACACATACTGGGCAGGATAAGAAAAACAGAGTCCAGAGACTTCACAGGACAGTCTTTCAACCTGCTGGGTCTCACCCTCAGGGAAAACCAAAACAGGTGACTCTTTCCTCCTGATAGAAGGCCAGTTTGGTCTGGGAAAATCTGGCTGGGGTCTATAATATCTAAACAGACCCCCCTAAGTGTGTGTGGGGGAAAGGCACCACACAAGCAGGGTAAGAAACAAGAAAACAAGAACTGAAAAATTCTCCTCTGTTAAACAAAACTTAGCTAAAGGTCCAGATAAAGCTGAACGGAATGTCAAAGAACAGATAGACGCAAATTCATCCAGCAAGAAAACCCTAGATAAAAGAAGTGAAAGCAATCTCCAGAATAAACTAATTAAGGTAATTAAATGCCTAGACACCAGCAAAAAATAAATCACACTAGGAAAATTGAAGATATGGCCCAGTCAAAGGAACAAACCAACAGTTCAAATGACATACAGGAGCTGAAACAATTAATTCAGAATGCATGAATAGACATGGAAAACCTCATCAAAAACCAAATCAATGAATTGAGGGAGGATATAAAGAAGGCAAGGAAAGAACAAAAAGAAGAACCTGAAAGTCTGAAAAAACAAATCACAGAACTTATGGGAATGAAAGACACAGTAGAAGAGATGAAAAAAAACAATGGAAACCTACAATGGTAGATTTCGAGAGACAGAACATAGGATTTCTGAACTGGAGGACAAAACATCTGAAATCCGACAAGAAACAAAAACTATAGGGAAAAAATGGAAAAATATGAACAGGGACTCAGGGAATTGAAAGACAATATGAAGCGCACGAATATACGTGTTGTGGGTGTCCCATAAGGAGAAGAGAAGGGAAAAGGAGGAGGAAAACTAATGGAGGAAATTATCACTGAAAACTTCCCAACTCTTATGAAAGACTTAAAATTACAGATCCAAGAAGTGCAGCGTACCCCAAAGAGAATAGATCCAAATAGACATACTCCAAGACATTTAATAATCAGAATGTCAGAGGTCAAAGAGAAAGAGAGGATCTCAAAAGCAGCAAGAGAGAAGCAATCTCAGCAGAAACCATGGAGGCGAGAAGACAGTGGGATGATATATTTAAATTATTAAAAGAGAAAAACTGCCAACCCAAAATTCTATATCCAGCAAAATTTTCCTTCAAAATGAGGGAGAAATTAAAACATTTTCAGACAAAAAATCACTGAGAGAATTTGTGACCGAGAGACCAGCTCTGCAAGAAATACTAAAGGGAGCACTAGAAGACAAATATGAAGACAGAAGAGAGAGGTGTGGAGAAGAGTGTAGAAAGGAAGACTATGAGTAAAGGTAAAAAGAAGGAAAATTAGATATGACATATAAAATCCAGAAGGCAAAATAGTAGAAGAAAGTACTACCCATGCAGTAATAACACTCAATGTTAATGGATTAAACTCTCCAATCGAAAGACATAGTCTGGTAGAATGGATTAAAAAACAGGACACATCTATATCCTGTCTCTACTTAAAGGACACAAGGCCAAGGACACAAATGGACATTTACACACCAATGTTTATAGCAGCATTATTAACAATTACCAAGAGATGGAAACAGCCAAAATGTCCATCAACAGACAGTTGGCCAAACAAACTGTGACACTTACATAAGATGGAATATTATGTAGCTGTAAGACAGGATAAAGTTATGAAGTATATAACAACATGAATGGACCTTAAGGACATTATGCTGAGTGTGATTAGCCAGAAACAAAAGGACAAATACTGTATGGTCTCACTGATAAGAACTGACATTAGTGAATAAACTTGGAATATTTCGTTGGTAACAGAGACCATCAGGAGATAGAAATAGGGTAAGATAATGGGTAATTGGAGCTGAAGGGATACAGATTGTGCAACAGGACTGAATATAAAAACTCAGAAATGGACAGCACAATATTACCTAACTGTAATACAATTATGTTAAAAACACTGAATAAAGCTGCATATGAGAATGATAGAGGGAGGAAGGCTGGGGCATAAATGAAATCACAAAGAAAGAGAGACAACAAAGATTGAGATGGTGTAATCTAGGAATGCCTGGAGTGTATAGTGATAGTGACTAAATGTACAAATTATAAAAATGTTTTTGCATGAAGAAGAACAAAAGAAAGTCATTACTGCAGTGTGCTGAAAATAGATGGTACTTAATATTTTAAAATTTCAACTCATGTGTGAGACTAAAGCAAAAAATGTTTATTTGGTACAAATCTATACTTTGACTAGTGCATCTCATAATATAACTTATGTAGATAGTTGATTGAACACCACCTTAAGTACATGGAAGTTTGTATAGGACATGAGATTTTGTTGGTTTGTCCAGGTGATGCCCTGATGAATCCCAGAGTGATTTGATCAGTGAGTGGAAAAGTATTTGCAAAGTCCCCTTCGGGGAATGGTGAGAACAGGGGAAAACTCAACTTCCCCAAGTTGAATTCTTGATATTCTCACAAGCAGTGTGGACAACCAAAGCTATAGGCTGAGCCCCCAGTCTTGGGGTTTGTTCATATGAAACTTAACCCTACAGGGGATAGGTCAAGCCTACTTAAAATTAAGCCTGAGAGTCACCCCCCAAGAGAACCTCTTTTGTTGCTCAGAGGTGGCCTCTCTCTTCAGCCAACACAGCAAGCAGACTCACCACCCTCCTCCCCTGTCTACGTGGACATGACTACCAGGGATGTGGATCTTCCTGGCAGTGTGGGACAGAAATCCCAGAATGAGCTGAGATTCAGCATCAAGGAATTGAGGAAAACTCTAGAATGAGCTGAGACCCAGCATCAAGGGATTGCGAAAACCTTCTCAACCAAAAGGGGAAGAGTAAAATGAGACAAAGTGTCAATGGCTGAGAGATTCCAAACAGAGTCGAGAGGTTATCCTGGAGGTTATTCTTATGCATTAAGTAGATATCACCTTGTTATCCAAGATGTAATGGAGAGACTGGAGGGAACTGCCTAAAAATGTAGCACTGTGTTCCAGTAGCCATGTTTCTTGATGATGATTGTATAATGATATAGCTTTCACAATGTGACTGTGTGATTGTGAAAACCTTGTGTCTGATGCTCCTTTTATCTACCTTGTCATCAGATGAGAGGAACATATGGAATAAAAATAAACAATAGGGGGAACAAATGTTAAAATAGATTTAGTTTGAAATGCTAGTGATCAATGAAAGGGATCAGTTAGGGGTATGGCATGTAAAATTTTTTTGTTTGTTTGTTATATTTTTCTGTTGTCTTTTTATTTCTTTTTCTGAATTGATGCTAATGTTCTGGGAAATGATCATGATGATGAATATGCAACTATGTGATGATATTGTGAATTGCTCAGTGTATGTGTTGGGAATGTTTGTGTTTCTTGTAATTTTTTTTAATTAATAAAAAGTTAAAAAAAATTAAAAAAAACAAATAGTAGGGGGAACAAAGGTTATAATAAATTGGGTAGATGGAAATACTAGTGGTCAATGAGAGGGAGGGGTAAGGGGGATGGAATGTGTGAGGTTTTTTTTTATTTCTTTTTCTGGAGTGATGCAAATATTCTTAAAAATGATCATGGTGATGAGTACACAACTACGTGATGATATTGTGAGCCATTGATTGCACACCATGTGTGGAATGTACGTATGTTAAGAATGTTTGTGTTTGTATGTTGTTTTATCGATAAAAACATTTTTTAAAGAGTTTGCTAGACTACTGACTTTTCAATAGCAATAGTAGAAGCCAAGAAACAGTGAAAAGCACTGAAATAAAATGTGACCACCTACAAATCTATATGTAGCAAAGAAGTTTTCTAGAATGAGATTGAAATAGACATTTTCAGACAAACAGAAACTGAGAATATGTAACCAGCAGAGTTAAAATCTAGCGGAGGTATTTCAGGCCTAAGAAAGTGATTTCAAATAGAAAGACACAGATTCAAGAAGAATGGAATTGAATACATGTGAGAAAATGTAAATGAATACTGGCTATATGGAAAATTAAAAAGTCAAGTCAGGGTGGGAAGTGACATCATCAACATGGTGACATAAGCACCTCCTGAAAACCTCTTCCCAGAGAGTCAGCAAATAAAAAGACAATTTTCACTTTTTCATAAATCTGGAAGAAGGTATACACTGGAGAAGGATCCCACAAATGCTGAATTGAAGAAAGAGAAAAATATCAGGTAGGAAACTTCCATCCCAGACCTCTCACATGGTCTCATACAACTTGGGAAGTGCACAGAGGCAACAGCTGGGGTCCCTCCCACCTCCCACAGGGGACACCCTTGAGGAAAACAGCAGCAAGTGGCCCAATCCTTGCCTGTGGGACAGCTGCAGACTGGGGCAGCTTAGTCATCTTCCACTGCAAGTACAATGGGGGACACAACCTGACATTGAGCCAGATCTTGGCCAATGAAATGAGAGCACAAAAACCGTGCAATTTCAGCCCCATGTAGTCAGATGCTGGCAAGGCTCCAGGAGGTAAACAGCTTCTGAGGACAAGTAAGCCATGAAACAGCACCATCTGCTGGGCATGCTGGAAAGTGCAGATTAACTGCAGGGCTTTTCAGAGCCTCAGACCCTCTCCCAGGCCCACTGGATTTGGTCTATACCCTGTGCATGGGAACCTGGCCCTGTTTTGGCTGAGAAAGATGGATGATCCAACTGTGATAGCAGTGTCCTAATACAAACCCAGGCAACAACTGAACCCTAGACAAGAGGGAAAATCGACCTCCAGCATAGACCAGTCAAGATAATCAGATGACCAGATATCAGCAAAAAAAATCACACAGTATACTAAAACTCAAGAAGAAATGGCCCAGTCAAAGGAACAGATCAAAAAGTCAGAGGAAAGGGCAGGCCACGGTGGCTCAGTAGACAGAGTTCTCATCTGCCATGCCGGAGACCAGGGTTTGATTCCAGGTGCCTGCCCATGCCAAAAAAAAGGTCAGAAGAAATACGGAATCTGGAACAACTAATTAAAAATGTACAAACAAATCTCCTGAATCAATTCAAGGAAATGGAGGAAAATGTGTATATAGAGATAAAGGATATTAAGAAAACGCTAGAAGAGCATCAAGAAGAACTTGAAAAAAATACACAAAAATAACATATTATTGAAACAAAAGACACTGTAGATGAAATTAAAAATATATTGGAACTCGCTCTCTCCCTGCAAATCACCTTCACTCCTTTCTTTCTCCCTCCGCCACCCCTGGGTGCCTCCCCCACTGCTAGAGGAGTAGCTGGCACCACCGCCAGCATCAAATTAGAGGGAGGAAGGAAATAAAGAAGGAAGGAAAGGGGACCCAAGCTTCCAAGAGGGAACCAGTGAATGGGTTTGTGGTGACCCCCGCCCCCCACCCTCCTTTCCCACCTGACCCCCAACCCACACCCCCAGTTAGAGCCACCACCAGAGAGGCTGGATCATCATCTTAGGGGACGCTGCTGCCACCACCTCCACCATGGAGCTGATCACCATCCTCAAGGAGACTGTGTCTCCTGATTGGCTTGAGATGGAAGCTGCACAGAAGTTCCTAGTGCCTGTGGCAGTAGAAAATTTGCCCACTATCCTTGTAAAACTGTCCAGAGTGCTGGCAAATCCAGGCAAAGGGCACAGTTTCAGCAGAGACAGCTTGTGATTGATGCTAATGCCCGATGAGACGCCAAGAACTATGTTTTATAAACTTTGGGCACAGAAACCTACCAGCCTGGTTCTGCCTCATGGTGAGTGGCTGGTATTGCTTGTGCAGAGATCCCAGTGAACCAGTGGCCAGAGCTAATTCCTCAGTTGGTGGCCAATGTCACAAACCCCAATAGCACAGAGCATATGAAAGAGTCAACACTGGAAACTACTGGTTACATTTGCCAAGATACAGACCACAGCAGCTACAGCATGCATCTAATGAGATTCTGACTGCCACCATCCAGGGGATGAGGAAAGAAGAGGCTAAAAATAATGTGAAGCTAGTGGCTACAAATGCAGTCCTGGACTTATTGGAGTTCACCAAAGAAAACTCTGGCAGAGTCTGAAAGGCACTTTATTATGCAGATGGTCTGTGAAGCTACACAGTGTCCAATAACGAGGGTATGTGTGGCTGCATTACAGAATTTGGTGAAGATAATGCGCTTGTATTATCAGTACATGGAGACATAGATGAGTCCCGCTCTTTTTGCAATTACAATTGAAGCAATGAAAAGTGGCACTGATAAGATAATCCTATAAGTGATAGAATTCTGGTCCAATGTCTATGATGAGGAAACGGATTTGGCCATTGAAACTTCAGAGGCCGCAGAACAGAAATGGCCCCTTCAGTACATCAGCAAGTTTTATGCCAAGGGAGCACTACAGTACCTGGTTCCAATCCTCACACAGATACTAACTAAACAGGATGAAAATGATGATGATGACTGTATTAGACTTTTTTTTTTTGTATGCTGTATGGCAGGGATCACATTGCATTCTTTTTTCCATGTGAGAATCCCCTTCTTGCAGTACCATTTGCTGAATTTTTGTTTGTTTTGGTTTTTCATTTGTTTGTTTGCTTGCTTGGGAAGTGCATGGGCCAGGAATCAAGCCCAGGTCTCCTGCACAGCAGGTACGAATTCTACCATTAAACTACCCTTTCACCTTGATGAGGATGACTGGAACCCCTGCAAAGCAGCAGGAATGTGCCTCATGCTTCTGGCTACCTGCTGTGGTGACACTGTCCCATATGTCTTACACTTCATTAAAGAACACATCAAAAACCCTGATTGGTGGTACTGTGATGCCGCAGTGATGGCATTTGGCTGTATCTTGGAAGGAATAGAGCCCAATCATCTCAAACTCCTAGTTATAGAGGTTGTGCCTACCCTAATAGAATCAATAAAAGACCCCAGGATAGTTGTTCAAGATATGACTGCATGGACAGTGGGGAGAATTTGTGAACTGCTCCATGAAGCTACCATCAACAATGTTTATTTGACATCGTTGTTATGTTGATTGAGGGTCTCAGTGCTGAACCCAGAGTGACTTCAAATGTGCGTTGGGCTTTCTCCAGTCTGGCTGAAGCTGCTTAAGAAGCTGCAGATGTAGCTGATGATCAGGAAGAACCAGCTACCTTCTGCTTATCCTCTTCCTCTGAACTTAGCTTCTGGAGACCACAGATAGACCTGATGGGCCAGAACAACCTGAGGAGTGCTGCACATGAATCCTTGATGGAAACTGAAAAACAGTGCTGAGGATTTTTACCCTTGGGTTCAAAAAATGACTCTCATCATCATGGAACGACTGCAATAAGTGTTTCGAATGGAGTCACCTATCCAGAGAGAGCACGTCCGATAGGCTCCAGTTCAGTGACCTTCAGTCTTTACTTTGTGCAACTGTTCAGAATGTTCTCTAAGAAGTGCAGCACCAAGATGCTTTGCAGATCTTTGGTGTGGTCATGGCCTCTCTGTTAAGGATGTTCCAAAACACAGCTGGGTCTGGGAGGGTGCAAGAGGATGTCCTGACAGCAGTTAGCACACTGATGGAGGTGTTGGGTAGTGAAATCCTAAAATACATGGATGCCTTTAATTCTTTCCTGGGCAGGCATTGGACTGAAAAATTATGCTGAGTCTCAGGTCTGTTTGGCAGCTGTGGGGTTAGTGGGAGACTTATACCACGCTCTGTGATCCAACATCTTACACCTTTCTGTGATGAGGTGATGTAACTGCCATTGGAGAACTTAGGAAATGAAAATCCCACAGATTCTCTCAGTCTTTGGTGATACTGCCCTTGCTATTGGTGGAAAGTTTTAAAAATACCTAGAAGTAATATTGAATACTCTTTAGCAGGCTTCCCAAGCCGAGGTAGACAAGACAGACTGTGACGTCATGAATTATTTGAATGAGCTAAGAGAAGGATGCTTGGAAGCCTATACCAAAATCACTCAGGGATCAAAGGGAGATGAGGAGAGTGTACGCCCGGATGTGATGCTGGTACAACCCAGAGTAGAATTTATTTTATTGACCACATTGCTGGAGATGAGGATCATACAGATGGAGTGGTAGCATGTGCTGCTGGACTGATAGGGGATTTATGTACGGCATTTGGGAAGGATGTATTGAAATTAGTAGAAGCTACGCCCGTGATCCATGAACTGTTAACTGAAGGATGGAGCTCAAAGACTAACAAAGCAAAATCCTTTGCTAATTGGGGAACAACAGAGCTGAGAAAACTGAAGAACCAAGCTTGATCTGTTACCACTGGAATAATAACCTGAGACCTCCATAGAAATCTCCAATCTTTTGAGAAACCTGGAGGTGAGGAGTGTGCAATCTTTTGAAAAATCTGATAGGAATAGGTTTGAGAATGAGAGGATGAGCAACTGAGGCTTGAAAACACACCACATTGAAAATCCTGCCACAGGGCAGGCCACGGTGGCTCAGCAGGCAAGAATGCTCGCCTGCCATGCCAGAGGACCTGGGTTTGATTCCCGATGCCTGCCCATGTTAAAAAAAAAAAAAAAAAAAAAAAAAATCCTGCTACAGCAACAGCCGCAGTCACCAACAGCAGCGCTGTTAATGAGCTAAGTAAGCACTGACTTCATGGGAAACCTTAACATCGGCCACACTGGAAAAAAGAAAAATGATGAATTTATCTGCTTTAAAAAGAAAAAGAAAGCTGTCTCTTCCTGGAAGAGCTTAGCAGTAGATTTTCTGTCTTTTGGCCAGTGCTGAGTGGACTGACTGGTTTGGGAGAGGAGGAGTAGGAGGGACTAGGTTCAGCTGTGGTGCTTTGTTGTAAAAGGCAACTTGGCCTTTGCTACTGATAAGAAAGATGGGGCCTGGGTCTCAAATCCACCTTCGGTGTACCTTTGCCATGTGGTACAGTACACCTGCTGGCTAAAAGGAGGGTGAGGGATTCTTTTCAGTCTGAGTGAGTGTGTGTGAGTGAAGCAGTATCCACATTCTCAACTTCAAGTCATTGCAGTGGGGGGGTTAAGACGTTCCGTTCATAAAACTACCCATCTTGGTATTTTCAGCGAGGCATCTTTCCTAATAATATGGTTCAACTGTGCATGGAGAAATGGGGAGAAGGAAGAGAAAGAAAGCTCTGTAGTTAGAGGATATTGAAAAAAAATAAAAACACAACTATTATGAATAAAGAATGCAGACTTCAAAAACAAAAGCCACAACCCAAACAAAACAAAATTTTAATGCTCAGAATTGGCACAAAATAAAATCTCTCTCCTAACTTGTATCATGTGTAGCGGTCTGCGTGCCCCCAGAAAATTGTGCCAAAGAGTTTAGGAAACAAATACACAATAAAAGAAAATATACATACACATAAGCAAAACAATAAATTTCAGGCAACTATTTTGGATTGCAAACAAGGATAAATGTAATGTTCAAACAATCTGATAAAATAACCAGTTGGAGTGGTTGGAAAAAGAAATATACTGGAGACACATAACAGCAGATTTAAATTCAGAAGAAAGAATCCATGACCTAGAAGACAGATCAACCAAATTTGAACAGACAAAAGAACAAATGGAGGGAAAAACAATTTTTGAGCAAGGTCTCAGGGAAATATGTGCACAAATATACACATCATGGGTGGCTCAGAGGAGAAGAGAAAGGAAAAGGGCCAGAAAGAATATTTGAAGATGCAATGGCTGGAAATGTCCCAACCCTTATAAGAAACATAAATATGCAAATTCAGGAAGTATAAGATACTCCAAATAGAATAAATCCAAACATACTTACACCAAAACACATAGCAATCAGACTGTGAAAGGCTGAAAAAGAGAAAATTCTGAAAGCAGCAAGAGAAAAGTGATTCACCACATATAAGGAAGCCGCATAAGCTAAGCACTGATTTCTCATCAGACACCATGGAGGCGAGAAGGCAGTGATATGATATATTAAAGATACTGAAAGAGAAAAATTTCCAGTCAAGAAGTCTCATCCAGAAAAGCTGCCTTAAAAACAAGGGAGAGTTTAAAATATTCACAGATGAACATGAGGTAAGTTTTTTGATAAAAGATCAGCCCTATGAGAAGTCCTGCTAGATGAAAGAAAGACAGGAGAGAGGGGTTTGAAGGATGGTACAGAATTGAAGGATATTAGTAAGGGTAACTTAAAGAGAGAAAGAGAAAAAATATATATCTGACAAATAAAAACCAAAGGATAAGATGGTTGAATCAAGAACTGCCTTTACGGTAATAACTGAGTGTTAATGGATTAAACTCTCCAATCAAAAGACAGAATGGCAGAATGGATTAGAAAACAAGATCCATCTATATGCTATGTACAAGAGACTCCATCTTAGACCCAAAGATTATATAGGTAGGAAGTGAAAGGATGGAAAAAAGATATCCCAGGCAAGTACTAACACACACACAAAAAAGCTGGGTAGCTATACTGATATCAGACAAAATAGACTTTAAATGCAAAAATTATATTAGATAAAGAAGGACACTACATAGTATTAAAGGGGTAATTCAACAAGAAGAAATAACAATCATAACTATCTATGCCCCTAGTCAAGGTACCCCAAAGTACATGAGGAAAACACTGGCAGAACTGAAGAGGGTAATACGTGACTGTACCATAATGGTGGGAGACTTCAACACAACACAATCTCCAACAGACAAAACAACTAAACAGAGGATCAATAAAGAAACAGAGAATTTAAATAAAATGATGAATGAAATAGACCTAACACACATGTACAGAATACTGCATCCCCAAAGAACAGCATATACATTCTTCTCAAGTGCTCACAGAACAAACATTCTCAAGGATAGACCATATGTTGTGGCACAAAACAGGTCTTAATACATTTTAAAAGTACACAAAGTACTTTCTCTGATCATAATGGAAAGAAGCTGGAAATCTATAACAAATGGGGAACCAGGAAATACACAAATATATGGAAGTTGAACAACAAGCTCTAAAACAATCAGTGGGTCAGAGAAGAAATTACAAGAGAAATCAGTAAATATCTCAAGATGAGTGAAAATGAGAACTCAATGTATTGATACTTATGGGATGCAGAGAAAGCACTACTGAGAGGGAAATTTATAGACCTAAAAGACTATATTAAAAAGGAAGAAAGAGCTAAAATCAACAACCTAAATGAACAGCTGGAGAAACTGAAAAAAGAACAGCAAAATAATTCCAAAACAAGCAGAAGGAAAGAAATAAACACTGATTAGGGCAGAAACTAATGAAATGGAGAATAAAAAGAACAATAAAGAGAATCAATAAAACTAAAATTTGGTTCTTTGAGAAGATCAATAAAATTGACAGATTTTAGCTAGACTTAGCTAGACTCACAAAGACAAAAAGAGAGACGCTGCAAATAAATGAAATCAGAAATGAGAGGGGGGCATTACCATGAACCCCGAAGAAATAAAAAAGATCATAAGTGGTTACTATGAACAACTATATACCAACAAGCTAGACAACTAGATGAAATGGACAACTTCCTGGAAACACACAAACAACTTATACTGACTTGGGAAGGAACAGAAGACCTCAACAAACCAATCACAAGTAAAGAGATCAAATCAGTCATCAAAAACCTACAAACAAAGAAAAGCACAGGGCCAGACTGCTTCACAGACATTTACCAAGCATTCCAAGAAGAATTAATACTATTTAAGCTCAAACTCTTCCAAAAAATTGAAGAAGCAGGAACACTACCTAACTCATTCTATGATGCCAACATTACCCTAATACCAAAGCTGGATAAAGATTCTACAAGAAAAGAAAACTTCAGACTCATATCTCTAATGAATGCAAATGCAAAAATCCTCAACAAAATACTTGCAACTAGAATCCAACAGGATATTAAAAGAATTATACATCATGACCAACTGTGTTTCATTCCAGGTACTCAAAGATTGTTCAACACACAAGTGATAGGCGTTAGTTTCTTAGACTAAAATAGATAAATGGACACCCAAATCAATAGGCCTAAGAGTTACTTCTGGAGGACTTCTTTTGTTGCTCAGATGTGGCCTCACTCTCTCTAAGCCCAACTCTGCAAGTGAAATCATTGTCCTCCCCTCTGCATGGGACATGACATCCAGGGGTGAAAGTCTCCCTGGCAGTGCGGGAGATGACTCCCAGGGATGAGTCAGGCCCTGGCACCATGGGATCAACGATGCCATCCTGCCAAAAGAGGGAAAAGAAGTGTAACAACTATCAGTGGCTGAGAGAGTTCAAATAGAGTTGAGAGGCTACTCTGGACTTAAGCAAACTCTAGTTAAACATTGCTACCTAGCATAACTTGCCAAACCCCAACCAAAATCGTTCCAGCCAATCTTAAAGAACACCTAGGGCAATATATAAGATTCTACAAAAGTTCCATGCACTAGGATAACTTCCCAGAAACCTACAACCTCCAGATAGGTCCCTGGACCAGATAAAGTCCTGAAACCTAGATGGGCCAGCCTTTCCAGAATATCATCTGGTTCCATCCCCCTACCCCATATTACTGACAGTCCCTCCCAACATGAAAAAGTTAGGATAGGCATAGCTCAAATACCCCTAAAGAGTAGGAGAAAGATCAAAGGCGATGGTGGAGTTACACAGAGAAGGTAGGCTTTAACAAATGAGTATGATTGTTGAGTCATTATATTGGTATTTCTTTTAGTCTCTAGTGCCTTGGAGAAGCTAGAAGTAAAAACCTTAAACTGTAGACTTGTAACCCATTCCAAACTCTGAAATCTGTTGTACAACTAATTGTTGTGCTGTGCTTTGAAATTTATTGCTTTTTTGTATATACGTTATTTTTCACAAAAAAGGAAAAAAAAAGTCCATTGTGATGATAAATATATATGTATATATATTACTTCTAGCCTCTAATGTTCTGGAGCAGCTAGGAGGAAAATCTGAGATGATGGAATGGTAGCCCATGACAAAATCTGGGCTTTGTCCTGTAATGAGTGCTTTGAAAATTATTGCTTTTTCCTTTCTTTGCTTTGTATATATGGTATATTAATCAATTAAAAAGTTAAAAAGAAAAGAAAAATAAACAGTTGGAGGGCTTAAAAATATATAAATGGGAATTTCTCAAGATTAAAGACTTTTGTGCTTCAAAGGATTTTGTGAAAGGGCTGAAATGGTTACTGACTCAATGGGAGAAAATATTTGGAAGCCACATATTTGATAAGGGTTTGATATCTAGTATACATAAAGAAATCCTACAACTCAACAATAAAAAGACAATCCCATTAAGAAATGGGCAAAAGATATGAACAGACATTATTCCAAAGAGAAAATACAGATATGTAAGAGGCATATGAAAAGATGTTCAGTTTCACTAGCTATTAAATGCAAATCCAAACTACAAGATATCATCTCCACTTACTGAAACAGCCACTATTAAACAAGTGGAGAGGATGTAGAGAAATTGGAACAGTTATTCACTACTGGTGGGAGAGTAAAATAGTATAGCTGCTGTGGAGCTAAGTATAGATTTGCCTTACAACCCGGCAATTTCCCTACTCAGGATACACCCCAAGATGTGAAAGCAGGGATGAGACATATATTTGCACATTGATGTTCACATCAGCATTACTCACAATAGCCAAAAGACTGAAACAACCCAACTGATGACTGAATACACAAAATGTGGTATATACATATGATGGCATATTATTCAGCAGAAAGAAGGAATGACGTCCTGAAGCATTCCACAACATGGATGAAACTTGAGGACATTATGGCAAGTGAAATAAGTCAGACACAAAAAGACAAATATTGTATGATCTCACTGGTATGAACTAATTGTAACACATAAACTCCTAGACACAAAATACAGAATATAGGTTACCAGGATGTAGAATGAAGGTAAAGAATGGGGAGCAGGGACGGGTCGCCGTTCATGCGGGTTCGGCCGGGGCTCCCGCTGGCCTTCAGTGAGGAGGGTGGGGGTCTCGGGCGTCTCCCCTCCGCTGCCTTCCCGGCCTGGACCCCCGCCTCCCCGCGCCTCGGGCCGGACGATGCCCAAGAAGCTGCTGCTGCTGCCCCCGCTGTCGGCGTCCTCCTCTCTCCGCGCCCCTCCGCGCGCCGGGCCATGAACGCTGCCCGCACCGGCTACCGCGTCTTCTCTGCCAACTCCACGGCTGCCTGCACCGAGCTGGCCAAGCGCATCACCGAACGTCTTGGTGCTGAATTAGGGAAATCTGTTGTATATCAAGAGACCAATGGAGAAACAAGAGTCGAAATAAAAGAATCAGTGCGTGGCCAGGATATTTTCATTATACAGACTATACCCAGAGACGTGAACACAGCCGTGATGGAGCTACTAATCATGGCTTATGCCTTGAAAACCGCCTGTGCCAGGAACATCATCGGCGTACTTCCCCTACAGCAAGCAGAGCAAGATGTGGAAGCGCGGCTCCATCGTGTGCAAGCTCCTCGCGTCAATGCTGGCCAAAGCAGGTTTAACTCACATTATCACTATGGATCTTCATCAAAAGGAAATACAAGGCTTTTTCAGCTTTCCCGTGGACAACCTTAGAGCCTCACCTTTCCTGCTTCAGTATATCCAGGAGGAAATTCCAAATTACAGAAACGCAGTCATCGTAGCTAAGTCTCCTGATGCTGCAAAAAGGGCCCAGTCCTATGCGGAGAGACTGCGCTTGGGCTTGGCTGTTATCCATGGGGAAGCTCAGTGCACAGAGCTGGACATGGACGATGGCCGCCATTCCCCTCCCATGGTCAAGAACGCCACCGTGCACCCAGGCCTGGAGCTGCCCCTGATGATGGCCAAAGAGAAGCCGCCAATAACTGTGGTCGGAGATGTCGGAGGACGCATCGCCATCATCGTGGATGACATTATCGATGATGTGGAAAGTTTTGTCGCTGCTGCAGAGATCCTCAAAGAGAGAGGGGCCTACAAGATCTATGTCATGGCCACTCATGGCATTCTGTCAGCAGACGCCCCCCGCCTCATTGAAGAGTCCTCCGTCGATGAGGTGGTGGTGACCAATACTGTCCCTCACAAAGTGCAGAAGCTACAGTGTCCCAAGATAAAGACCGTGGATATCAGCTTGATTCTTTCTGAAGCAATTCGGAGAATCCACAATGGAGAGTCCATGGCTTACCTTTTCCGAAACATCACTGTGGATGACTAGCTTTTTGCGATTGCCTTACCCAGAAGTCCTGAGAAAACCATGTAAAAAGCAGTGCCATCATTACGTATGCAGTGTTTCCCTGCAAGGGAGGCCTGGGTACAGTCTGCAGCTGGTAGCTCTTGCCAAGTGTGCTGGTTTGAAAGGAAGTATGCCCCCTAAGAAAAGCCATGTTTTAATATAAGTCCCATTTCATAGGGTAGAATAATCTCTATTCAACACCACATGTTTGAAACTGTGATTGGATCATCTCCCTGGTTGATGTGATTTAGTTAAGAATGGTTGTTAAACCGGATTAGGGGATGACATGTCTCCACCCATTTGAGTGGGTCTTGATTAGTTTCTGAAGTCCTATAAAAGAGGAGACATTTTGGAGAATGAGAGATTCAGAGAGATTCAGAGAGAGCAACACTACAAAGCAGAGAGTCCACCAGCGAGTGACCTTTGGAGATGAAGAAGGAACACGCCTCCGGGGGAGCTTCACGAAATAGGAAGCCAGGAGAGAAAGCTAGCAGATGACGCCGTATTCGCCATGTGCCCTTCCAGCCGAGAGAGAAGCCCTGACTGTGTTCGCCATGTGCCGTCTCACTTGAGAGAGAGACCCTGAACTTCATCAGCCTTCTTGAACCAAGGTATCTTTTCCCTGGATGCCTTTGATTGGACATTTCTGTAGACTTGTTTTAATTGGGACATTTTCTCGGCCTTAGAACTATAAACTAGCAACTCATTAAATTCCCCTTGTTAAAAGCCATTCCGTTTCTGGTATATTGCATTCCGGCAGGTAGCAAACTAGAACACCAAGTTTGGTAGGGGGTATTAAGATAATCAAGAAGCCAGAGCTGATGGATGAGTAACAGGGCCTTAAAGGCCTGCCATCAGCAGCCCCGTTCTTAGACAAGAGTCACGTGACTTTTCCTGATGAGAATCGGAAAATCTTATCGAGAGGGTTAAAGGGAGTGAAGGTCCGCGCTCTAGTGTTTCGAGTGTCTCCCCCAGGAAGACGTGGGCTTGGGTGGAGCCGGGTCCGGGCAGCCCGTGCTCCAGCAGCATCTCTACTCAGCGTGCCCTCCCCGATTGGCTTCACCCAAGGCTTTGCAGAGGACCATATTTTCCTTTCAGAAGCTCCTGTGTGTAGGGCCATGGAACCCCGTATCAGTCATATTGTTCCTGCTGGGAAGGATGTCGGATGGAGAACAGCACCTCATCTCAGCCCATCTGCACTGCTCCTTAAGTTGCAAATAAAAGTGTTTGTTGCCTTAAAAAAAAAAAAAAAAAAAGAGTGGGGAGCAGTTACTTAATGTGTGCAGAATGTTTAACTAGGTCGAACTTAAACGTTTGGAAATGAACAGAGGTGATGGTAGTATGTTGTGAGAATAATTAACAGTGTTGGATGGTTTGTGAATATGGTGGAAAGTTAAGAACATGTATGTCATCAAAAGAAAAGCTGGAAGTTCAACTTGTGATGAACAATGTCTGTGATTAACTGAACAAATATAAATAAGTTTTTTCATGAACTACAGCAGACATACAACAGTATTGTAAGGAGTAAATAATAGAGGAGTATAAGGAAAAAATGTACCTATTGCAAACTATGGGCCATAGTTAATAGTAATATTTTAATACTCTATCATCAACAGTAACAAATGTACCACACCAACACCATGGGTCAGTAATGTATGGGATAAGAAGTATAGGAAGATTAGAGTTTTCTTTTTAATTTTTATTTCTTTTCTGGAGTATTAGAAAATGTTCTAAATTTGATCATAGGCCTGTATGCACAACCATGTGATGATACTGTGAACTACTAATTACATACTTCTATGTAATTCTATGCTATGTGAATTTATTGCAATAAAATTGCATTTAAAAAGTCAAGTGGGATTTTTTAAAAGATATATTTAAAATTCTAGACAGTAAGAACTTAATAAGTCAGGAAGAAGTAAACAGAGTTTAGAGTGTGTGTGCTGGTTTGAAAGGATGTATGGACCCTAGAAAAGCCATGTTTTAATCAAAATCCCATTTTGTAAAGGCAGAATAATCCCTGTTCAATACTGTATGTTTGAAACTGTAATCAGATCATCTCCCTGGAGATGTGATTTAGTCAAGAGTGGTTGTTAAACTGGATTAGGTAGAGGCGTGTCTCCACCCATTTGGGTGGGTCTTGATTAGTTTCTGGAGTCCTATAAAAGAGGAAACATTTTGGAGAATAAGAGATTCAGAGAGCAGAGCAGAACGACATAGCCACAAGAAGCAGAGTCCACCAGTCAGTGACCTTCGGAGATGAAGGAAAATATCTCCTGGGGAGCTTCATGAAACAGGAAGCCAGGAGAAGAAGCTAGCAGATGACACTGTGCTCACCATGTGCCCTTCCAGATGAGAGAGGAACCCTTACCGTGTTCACCATATGCCTTTCCAGATGACAGAGGAACTCTGACTGTGTTTGCCATGTGCCTTCTCATTTGAGAGAGAAACCCTGAACTTCATCGGCCTTCTTGAACCAAGGTATCTTTCCCTGGATGCCTTAGATTGGACATTTCTTTAGATTTGTTTTAATTGGGACATTTCCTCAGCCTTGGAACTGTAAACTAGCATCTGATTAAATTCCCCTTTTTAAAAGCCATTCTGCTTCTGGTCTGTTGCATTCTGGCAGCTAGCGAACTAGAACAGTGTGTTTAAAGTATATCAGGTAAGATAAAGATGGAGGTTTTGATTAACCTTACATTCTGATATGTTACGTTTATGGGGTATTTACTACAAGCATAGATAAGTATGCAAATTTTAAGCTATTATACGTTTTAAAATGACGTGATAAAAATAATAAAAAATGACAAGAAAGTGGAAAAAAGACATGAGTCAAATATATATAAAATAGATATAAACTCAAATACTATATTTACATTAAATGGTCTGAATTCTATAATTCTGAACTAATTCAGAATTTCAGAAATAATGAAAGTGAAAAAATGGAGAATATATGTATGAGTGATACAAATGCTTTACTATCAGCACAGCCATACCAACATTGGTGTACAATTTTGTATAGCTATATTCATAGTAAAGTAGATTTTAAGGCAAAAAAAAAAGCAGTATCAGAAATAGAGTCAGTTTATAATGATAAAAGGTTCAATTCAACAGGAAGATATAATAGTTTAACATTTTTGTGCACTTACCAAAATAATATCAGTGGTTCCAAGATGGTGGCTTAGCGAGGTGTGGGATTTAGTTCATCTTCCAGAACAGCTAGTAAATATCCAGGAACAGTACAGAACAACTGCTGGGGCCACATCAGTGACCGGACACACAGTGTACACCAGTCTGGACAAGCTGGACCAGCTGTGACCCCACACAGAACTGTGAGTTCCCCAAGCCACGGAGGCCAGCACCCCTCCCCCACAGGCTACTTCCTGGAGGGAAAAGGAAAGGGACTTTACTAGCAGCAAGGGCTGAGCACAATCAAGCCCCAATTGTGGAATTAATTGACAAATTAAGAAAATTGAATTTGTTAACCAGATAAAGCTAAGATAAAAGCTTAAGTTCCTAGTTTCTCCCCTGGTTCAGAGGAGGCAGGACTGACGGAACAAAAAACAAAAAACAACAGAGTTTTTTTTATCAGACAGCACAAAATACTTGAAAAGGTCTGGACCCTAAAAATAAAAAAAGAGGGAGCACATAGGACCTGGAGATACATAGAGCAATGTACCAACTTAAGCTTTGATTAACAAACCCAAGAAATCAGGGTCCTGCTCTGAGAAGGATTTTTTTTTTTTGCTTTGTTTCTACTATTTAACTGCTCACTAGACAAAACTGCAAGGTTTCTCAGGCTCCAACTGCCCTAGGAAAGGGCAGAATTAAGCTTGCCTGAGAGACAAGATGCTGGTCAGGTAAAAGGAGTTAATTTCCTGGAGCCTGTGCCTTCCCCAGCAGAGGAGTGGAGCCCAGCTCAGGTGAAATCCCTCCCTCAAGGAATTCAGACCCCAGGGGATGGAAAATTGAAGCGATTAAAGCCATCCTACAACCTCTCCCCTGTCTCACCCACTCCCCCAGCAGGGAGAGTGATGAAGTTAAAGGTACTACATCACCTTATGTTACTGGGATCCACAGGCAGACAAGCACCATAGACAGGACAGGATAGGAAAAGTGCAGAGTCCAGAGGCCTCATAGGAAACTCTTTCAATATGTTGGGTCTCACCCTCAGGGAAAACTAATGCAGGTGATTCTTTCCTCCTGAGAGAAGGCCAGTCTGGTCTGGGAAAATCTGACTGGGGTCTACAATATCTAAGTAGACCCTCCTAAGGGAAAAAAAAAGCTCAATACAGTCATGGCAAGAAACAAGAAAACAAGAACTGAAAAATTCTGACCTGTTAAAACCTGTTCTAGAGGTTTAGAATAAATTGAACTGAATGTCAAAGAACAGATAGAGAACAAAGCCATCCAGCAAGAAAATCCTAGGTAAAAGTGAAAACAATCTCTTGAATAAACTAATTAAGAAAATTAAATGTCTAGATGCCAGCAGAAAATAACGACTCATACTAGGGAAATTGAAGATATGGCCTAGTCAAAGGAACAAACCAACAGTTCAAATGAGACACAGGAGTTGAAACAATTAATTCAAGATGTTTGAAAAGACATGGAAAATATCATCAAAAATCAAATCAACGAATTGAGGGAGGATATAAAGAAGGCAATGGGTGAACAAAAAGAAGAAATCCAAAGTCTGAAAAAAACAAATCAGAACTTAGGAGAATGAAAGACACAGTAGAAGACATGAAAAAAAAAACAATACACACTTACAATGTTAGATTTCAAGAGGCAGAAGAAAGGATTAATGAACTGAAGGACAGGACATCTGAAACCTGACAAGCCAGAGAAAATAGAGGGAAAAAAATGGAAAAATATGACCAGGAGCTCAGGGGATTGAATAACAATATGAAGCTCACAAATATACATGTTGTGGGTGTCCCAGAAGGAGAAGAGAAGGGAAAAAGAGTAGAAAGACTAATGGAGGAAATTATCACTGAAAATTTCCCAACTCTAATGAAAAACTTAAAATTACAGGTCCAAGAGGTGCAGCATACCCCAAACAGAATACATCCAAACAGACATACTCCAAGACACTTACTAATCAGAATGCCAGACGTCAAAGATAAAGAGAGAATTTTGAAAGCAGCAAGAGAAAAGCAATCCATCATACATACGAGGGAAGCCTAATAAGCCTATGTGTAGATTTCTCAGCAGAAACCATGCAGGTAAGAAGACAGTTGTATGATATATTTAAGATTCTAAAAGAGAAAAAATGCCAACCAAGAATTCTATATCCAGCAAAATTGTCACTCAAAAATGAGGGGGATTTTTCCTTGCCATGCCAAAGACCCAGGTTCAATTCCCGGTGCTTGCCCATGAAAAAAAAAGGGGGGGGTGGGAGGATTAAAACATTTCAGACAAAAAAAATCACTGAGAGAATTTGTGACCAAGAAACCTGCTCTGCAAGAAATACTAAAGGGGGCACTAGAGACAAATATGAAAAGACAGGCAAGAGAGAGGTGTGGCAAAGAGTGTAGAAATGAAGACTTAAGGTAAAAGAAGAAAAAAAATTAGATATGACATATAAAATCCAAAAGGCAAAATGGTAGAAGAAAGTACTGCCCTTATAGTAATAACACTAAATGTTAATGGATTAAACTCCCCAATCAAAAGACATAGACTGGCGGAATGGATTTAAAAACAGGACCGATCTATATGCTGTCTACAGGAAACACATCTTAGACCCAAGGATAAACATAGGTTGAAAGTGAAAGGTTGGGAAAAGATATTTTGTGCAAACAACAATAAAAAAAAATCAGGAGTAGCTATACTAATTGTCATGATCAGATTCATGTGTCAACTTGGCCAAGTGGTGGTACCTGTTTGTCTGGTTGGGCAAGTGCTGGCCTGTCTATTGCGATGAGGACATTTCATAGAATTAAATCATGATCATGTCAGCTGCATCCACAGCTGATTCCATTTGTAATCAGCCAAGGGGAGAGTCTTCTGTAATAAGTGATGCTCAATCTAATCACCGGAAGCCTTTTAAGGAGGATTCAGAAGAGACAGACTCTCTTCCTGCTTTGGCTGGTGAGCCTCTCCTGTGGAGTTCATCCAGACCCTCCATCAGAATCATCGGCTTCACAGCCTGCCCTGTGGATTTTGGACTCTGCGTTCCCATGGTCATGTAAGACACTTTTATAAATTTTATATTTGCGAGTGTTCCCAGTAGATTCTGTTTCTCTAGAGAACTCTAACTAATACAGTAGTATCCAACAAATTAGACTTCAAATGTAAAACAATTAAAAGAGATGAAAGAGGACACTTTATGAATAAAAGAAACAATTCAACAAGAAGACATAACAATCATAAATATATATACACCAAGCCAGAGTGCTTCAAAACACATGAGGCAAACACTGAAAAGAGAAATAGACATATCTATTATAAAAATTGGGGACTTCAATTCCCCGTTCTCACAATGGACAGAACATCTAGATAGAGGATCAATAAAGAAACAGAATTTGAATAATATAAAAAATGAACTAGACTTAACAGGCAATTATAGAACATTACACCTCACAACAGCAGGATACACACACCTTTTTCCCAAGTGCTCATGGATCAATCTCAAGGACAGACCATATGCTGCATCACAAAGTAAGTCTGAATAAATTTTAAAAGATTAAATCATACAAAACACTTTCTTGGGTCATAAAGGAATGAAGTTGAAAATCAATAACAGGTAGAGGGCCAGCAAATTTGCCAATTTATGGAGATGCAACAACATACTCTTAAAAAACCAGTGGATCAAGGGGAAAATAACAAGAGAAATCAGCAAATTTCTTGAGGCAAATGAAAATGAAAGCACAACATATCAAACATTATGGGATGCACAAAGGCAGTGTTAAAAGGGAAATTTATTGCCCTAAATGCCTGTATCAAAATAGAGAAATAAATTGTTCCCTTGGAAGAAATAGAATAGCAAACTAACCCCAAAACAAGCAAAAGGGAAGAAACAGTGAAGTTTATAGCAGAAATAAATGAAACTGAGAACTTAAAACAATTGAGAAAATCAACAAAACCAGCAGTTGGGTCTTTGAGATAAACAATAAAATTGATGGACCCTTAGCAAGGTTGACAAAAAGAAGAAGAAGAGAGAGGATGCAAATAAATAAAATCAGAAATGGAAGAGGAAACATGACCACTGACCCTGCAGAAATACAGGAGGTGATGAGAGGATACTATGAGCAACTTTATGCTAATAAACTAGACAATATAGATGAAATGGACAACTTCCTAGAAAGGGAGGAACAACTAACACTGACTCAGGAAGAAATAGATGACCTCATAAACAAATCACAAGTAAAGAAACTGAATCAGTCATTAAGAAGCTCCTAAAGAAGAAAACTGCTGGACCAGACAACTTCACATGTGAATTCTACCAAGCATTCAAGAAAGAGTTAGTACCAATCCTGCTCAAATGAACAGGAGGGAAGGCTACCTAAATCATTCTATGAAGCCAACATCACCCTCATACCAAAACCAGAGAAGGATACTACAAGAAAAGAAAATTACAGAACAATCTCTCTAATGAATATAGATGCAGAAATCCTCAACAAAATTCTTGCAAATAGAATACAGCAGCACATTGAAAGAATTATATACCATGACCAAGTAGGATTCATCCCAGGTATGCAAGGATAGTTCAACATAAGAAAATCAATTAATGTAATACACCATATCAACAAATCAAAGCAGAAAAAACACATGATCATCTCAATTGATGCAGAAAAGGCATGTGACAAAATTCAACATCCTTTCCTGTTGAAAACACTTCAATGGATAAGAATAGAAGGGAACATCCTCAAAATGATAAAGGGAATATATGAAAAATCCACAGCTAACATCATCCTCAATGGGGAAAAACTGAAATAAAAACTGAAAACTTTTCCCCTAAGATCAGGAACAAGACAAGGATTTCCACTATCACCATTGTTATTCAATATTGTGTTGGAAGTTCTAGCCAGAGCAATTAGACAAGAAAAAGAAATACAAGGCATCAAAATTGGAAAGAAGGAAGTTAAACTCTCACTGTTTGCAGACAATATAATACTATATGCCAAAAACCCCAAAAAATCCACAGCAATACTACTAGAGCTAATAAATGAGTACAGCAAAGTGGCAGTTTACAAGATCAACACTCAAAAATC
Organism: Tamandua tetradactyla; assembly: GCF_023851605.1. NCBI lineage: Eukaryota > Metazoa > Chordata > Mammalia > Pilosa > Myrmecophagidae > Tamandua > Tamandua tetradactyla. Next base: position 42,020,189 of record NC_135332.1, read on the forward strand.
TATAGTGTTTCCATACACTAGTAATGAGCAATCAGAGAGGGAAATCAAGAAAGAAATTCCATTTACAATTGCAACCAAAAGAATAAAATATTTAGTAATAAATTTAACTAAGGATACGAAAGACCTGTACAAAGACAACTACAAGAAATTGCTAAAAGAAATCATAGAAGACCTAGATAAATGGAAGGACATACTGTGTTCATGAATTGGAAGACTAAATATAGTTATGATGTCAATTCTACCTAAATTGATTTATAGATTCAATGCAATACCAATTAAAATCCCAAAAACTTACTTTGCAGAAATAAAAAAAACAATAACCAAATTTATCTGGAAGGGCAGGGTGCCCTGCATAGTTAAAAATATCATAAGAAAGAAAAATGAAGTCAGAGGTCTCACACTACCTGACTTTAAGGTATTATGAAGCTACAGTGTTCAAAACAGCATGGCACTGGCATAAAGATAGATATACTGACCAATGGAATCTAATAGAGTGTTCATATATAGACCCTCTCATCTATGGACAATTGATCTTTGATAAAGCAGTCAAGCCAACTCACCTGGGACAGAACAGTCTCTTCAATAAATAGTGTTTGGAGAACTGGATATCCACAGGCAAAAGAATGAAAGAAAATCCATATTTCACACCCTATACAAAAATTAACTCAAAATGGATCAAAAACCTAAACATTAGATCTAAGACCATAAAACTTTTAGAAGAAAATATGGAGAAATATCTTATAAAACTTGTAATAGGAGGCAGTTTCCTAGATCTTACACCAAAGCACAAGCATTGAAGAAGAAATAGATAAATGGGAACTCCTAAAAATTAAACACTTTTGTGCATCAAAGAACTTTGTCAAGAAAGTAAAAAAGGCGGCCTACACAATGGAAGACAATATTTGGAAATGACATATCAGATAAGGGTCTAGTATCCAGACTATATAAAGAAGTTGTTCAACTCAACAACAAAAAGACAAACCACCCAATTACAAAATGGGAAAAAGACTTGAACAGACACTTCTCAGAAGAAGAAATACAAATGTCCAAAATGCACATGAAAAGATGCTCAACTTCCCTGGCTATTAGGGAAATGCAAATCAAAACCACAATGAGATATCATCTCACACCCATTATAATGGCCATTATCAATGAAATAAAAAGCAACAAGTGCTGGAGAGGAGGTGGAGAAAGAGACACACTTATCCACCGTTGGTGGGAATGTAAAATGGTACAACCGCTGTGAAAGGCAGTTTGGCAGTTCCTCAGGAAGCTAAGTACAGAATTGCCATATGATCCATCAATACCATTGCTATGTTTCTATTCAGAGGTCATGAGGACAAGGACACAAAAGGACATTTGCACACCAATGTTTATAGCAGCATTATTTACAATTGCCAAGAGATGGAAATAGCCCAAATGGCCATCAACATGAGTGGCTAAACAAGCTGTGGTATATATATATGATGAAATATTATGCAGCTGTAAGCAGAATAGTTATGAAGCATGTAACAATGTGGATGGACCTTGAGGACATTATGTTGAGTGAGATTAGCCAGAAACAAAAGAACAAATACTGTATGGGCTCACTGAAATGAATTAACATTAATGAATGAACTTGGAGAATTTCAGTTAAGAACAGAGGTATCAGGAGATAGAAGTAGGGTAGAGATTGGGTAATTGGAGCTAAAGGGATACAGATTGTGCAACAGGACTGATTCAACATTCAACAGGACTGAATGTAAAAATTCAGAAATGGATAGCACAATACTACCTGATTGCAGCACAATAATGTAGGTACACTGAATGAAGCTGAATGTGAGAATGATAGGAGGGAAGAGGGCTGGGGGCACATATGAAACCACAAGGAAAGATAGACGATAAAGTCTGAGATGGTATAATCTAGGAATGCCTAGAGTGTGCAATAATAGTGACTAAGTGTGAAAATTAGAAAATGTTTTTCTATAAGGAATAACAAAGGAATGTCAATATTGCAGGGTGTTGAAAATAAATGGTGTGGTAGTTAGATTCAATTGTCAACTTGGCCAGGTGAAGGTACCTAGTTTTGTTGCTGCAGACATGAGCCAATGGTACGTGAACCTCATCTGTTGCTAATTACATCAGCAGTTGGCTAGGAGGCGTGCCTGCTGCAATGAATGACTTTTGACTTAATTGGCTGGTGCTTAAATGAGAGAGCACAATGTGGCACAGCCCAAGCAGCTCGGCATACCTCATCTCAGCATTTGCAGCTCAGTCCAGGCCTTTGGAGATGCAGAAAGGAATCACCCTGGGGAAAGTTGTTGGAACCCAGAGGCCTGGAGAGAAAGCCAGCAGAAACCATCCTGTGCCTTCCCACATAAGAAATAACCTCAGTTGAAACTTAGCTGCCTTTCCTCTGAAGAACTAACAAAATAAATCCCCTTTTATTAAAAGCCAATCTGTCGATTCCACAGAAAAACCTTTCAACCAGCTGGGTCCCACACCCAGGGAGATCTGATCAAATGCCCAGACACCAGCAGAAAATAATGGATGACGCTCGGAAAATTGAAGATATGGCCCAATCAAAGGAACAAACCAATAGTTCAAATGAGATACAGGAGCTGAGACAACTAATACTGAATATACGAACAGAAATGGAAAAACTCTTCAAAAACCAAATCAATAAATTGAGGGAGGACATGAAGAAGATATGGGCTGAACAAAAAGAAGAAATAGAAAATCTGAAAAAACAAATCACAGAAATGTGGGAGTGAAGGACAAAGAAGAAAAAATGGAAAAAACAATGGATACCTACAATGGTAGATCTAAAGAGACAGAAGCTACAATTAGTGAGCTGGAGGATGGAACAACTGAATTCCAAAAAGAAACAGAAACTATAGGGAAAAGAATGGAAAAACTTGAGCAGGGAATCAGGGAACTGAATGACAATATGAAGCGCACAAATATACGTGTTGTGGGTGTCCCAGAAGGAGAAGAGAAGGGAAAAGGAGGAGAAAAACTAATGGAAGAAATTATCACTGAAAATTTCCCAACTCTTATGAAAGACCTAAATATACAGATCCAAGAAGTGCAGCGCACCCCAAAGAGAATAGACCCAAATGGGCGTTCTCCAAGACATTTACTAGTTAGAATGTCAGAGGTCAAAGAGAAAGAGAGGATCTTGAAAGCAGCAAGAGAAAAACAATCTGTCACATACAAGGGAAACCCAATAAGACTATGTGTAGATTTCTCAGCAGAAACCATGGAAGCTAGAAGACAGTGGGATGATATATTTAAATCACTAAAAGAGAAAAACTGCCAACCAAGACTCCTATATCCAGCAAAATTGTCCTTCAAAAATGAAGGAGAAATTAAAACATTTATAGACAAAAAGTCACTGAGAGAATTTGTGACCAAGAGACCAGCTCTGCAAGAAATACTAAAGGGAGCACTAGGGTCAGATACGAAAAGACAGAAGAGAGAGGTATGGAGTAAAGTGTAGAAAGAAGGAAAATCAGATATGATATATATAATACAAAAGCCAAAATGGTAGAGGAAAATATTATCCAAACAGTAATAACACTAAAAGTTAATGGACTGAATTTCCCAATCAAAAGACATAGAATGGCAGAATGGATTCAGCTTTAAGACAAGATAAACTTATGAACCATGTAATAACATGGATGGACCTAGAGAATATTATGCTGAGTGAATCCAGCCAAAAACTAAAGGACAAATACTGTATGGTCCCACTGATGTGAACGGACATTTGAGAATAAACTTGAAATATGTCATTGGTAACAGAGTTCAGCAGGAGTTAGAAACAGGGTAAGACAATGGGTAATTGAAGCTGAAGGGATACAGACTGTGCAACAGGACTAGATACAAAAACTCAAAAATGGACAGCACAATAATACCTAATTGTAAAGTAATCATGTTAAAACACTGAATGAAGCTGCATCTGAGCTATAGGTTTTTGTTTTGTTTTGTTTTGTTTTGTTTTGATTTTACTATTATTACTTTTATTTTTTTCTCTATATTAACATTCTATATCTTTTTCGGTTATGTTGCTAGTTCTTCTAAACCAATGCAAATGTACTAAGAAATGATGATCATGCATCTATGTGATGATGTTAAGAATTAATGATTGCATGTGTAGAATGGTATGATCTCTAAATGTTGGGTTAATTTCTTTTTTTCCGTTAATTAAAAAAAAAAAAAAAGAGAAGGGATAATTGGAGATGAAGGGATACAGACTGTACAACGGGACTGGATATAAAAACTCAGAAATGGACAGCACAATACTACCCAATTGTAATGCAATTATATTAAAACACTGAATGAAGCTGCATGTGAGGTATAGGTTTTTTGTTTTTGTTTTTTTTGTTTTTTTTTCTTTCTATTATTGTTTTAATTCTTATTCTGTTGTCTTTTTATTTCTTTTTCTAAATTGATGCAAATGTACTAAGAAATGATGAATATGCAACTATGTGATGTTATTAAGAATTACTGATTGTACATGTAGATTGGAATGATTTCTAATTGTTTTGTTAATTCTTTTTTTAATTAATAAAAAAAAAAAAGTTAAAAAAAAAAAAAAAAAAGCCGATCTGTCTCTGGTGTGTTGCATTCTGGCAGCTAGCAAACTAGAACAGATGGTAATTCATATTTTAAAACTTCAACTTCTGTGTGAGAATAAAGCAAGAAATGTTTATTTGGTACAAAATTTTTATTTTGACTAGTGCATTTCCTAATTTAACTTATATGGACAATTTAATTGAACACCATAAATACATGGAACCTTTAATAGAAGATGAGATTTTATAGGTTTGTCCAGGTTAATGTGCAGCTCCAATAAATCCCAGAATGATTTGAACAGTGAGTAAAGAAGTATTTGCAGGGGGAATGGCAAAAAAAGGGGAAAAATTCAACTTCCCCCTTTGGAGAATTCCTGATATTCTTGCAAACAGTGTGGACAACCAAATCAATAGGCCGAACCCTCAATCTTGGGATTTGTTCATATGAAACTTATCCCCACAAAGGATAGACTAAGCCTACTTAAAATTAGCCTAAGAGTCACTCCCAGAGAATCTCTTTTGTTGCTCAGATGTGGCCTATCTCTCCTTCAGCCAACAGGACAAGCAAACTCACTGCCCTCCCCCTCTCTACATGGGACATGACTCCCAGGGGTGTAAAGCTCTCTGGCAATGTGGGACAGGATCCTAGAATGAGCTGGGATTCAGCATCTAAGGGATCAAGAAAACCTTCTTGACTGAAAGGGGGAAGAGAGAAATGAGACAAAATAAAGTGTCAGTGGCTGAGAGATTTCAAACAGATTCGAGAGGTTATCCTGGAGGTTATTCTTATGCATCATGTAGATATCACCTTTTTAGTTAAGCTATATTGGAGAGGCTGTGGGAAGTGCCTGAAACTGTAGAGCTGTGTTCCAGTAGCCAGGTTTCTTGAAGATGAATGTATAATGACACAGCTTTTGCAACATGACTATGTGATTGTGAAAACTTTGTGTCTGATGCTCCTTTTATTTAGATGAGTAAAAAATATGGATAAAAATAAACAATAAGCGGAACAAGTGTTAAAATGAATTGCATAGATTGAAATACTAGTGATCAATGAAAGGGAGCGGTAAAGGGTATAGGAAAAAAAATAGGGCGAACAAAGGTGAAAATATATTGGGTAGATGGAAATACTAGTGGTCAATGAGAGGGAGGGTAAAAGGTATAGTATATATGAGTTTTTTTTCTTTTTTCTTTTTATTTCTTTTTCTGGAGTGATGCAAACATTCTAAGAAATGATCATGGTGATGACTATACAACAATGTGATATTGTGAGCTACTGATTGTACACCGAGTATAGAACGTTTGTATGTTAAGAATGTTTGTATTGTATGCTGTTTGTCAATAAAAATATTTAAAAAGAATGTCAAGATATATAAAGCAACAAAAAAGTCAGAACAAAAAGAATACACAATGTACAATCACAACAGGAAATTCTGAATTTTTTATTTTAACAGTTAGAAGAACAAATACAAAATGAATCAATGATTTATATGTAACAGCTAAAACCATGAAATTCTTAGAAGAAAACAGTTGAAAACCTTTGTGACCTTGAACTTGGCAATGACTTTTATTTTTTTAGTGTTTTTATTAAGAAATCTTCACACACACACAGTCCATACATGGCTGACACCTAGGCATTTGATTTCCTTAATTAGTTTATTTCGGGAGGTTGTTTTCATGCTTTTTCTTGCTGGATGGCTTTGTCTTCTGTTCTTTGACATTCAGCTCAACTTATTCTAGAGCTCTAGCACAGGTTCTGTTTAACTGATCAGAATTTTCATTTCTGTTTTTTTCTGTTCTTGCCCTGCCTATATGGAGCCTTTTTTTGAAGCAGGACTCCTCAGATGTTTTGACTCCAGTCAGATTTTCTCAGACCAGACAGACCCATGTCTCAAGAGCAGAGAGTAGCCAGCATCACTTTCCCAGAGGGTGAGACCCAGCAGGTTGTCCAATTTTCCTATGAAGTCTCTAGACTGTAATTTTCCCATCCTGCCCAAAATGTGGCATTTGTCTGCCTGCGACTTCCCACCAGCATAAGTGATTTGACGCCTTTAATTTCAGCAGACTCTCCACGCCAGGGGTATGCTTGAGACAGAGGCTGAGGTAGGAGGTAGGCTTTGATAGATTCTGTTTTTCAGCCTATGGGGTATGAATTCCCTGAAGAAGGGCCTCCATTTGAGCAGGGCCCTGCCCCCCTTTTCTTGGGGAAGAAATGCTGTTTAGGGAATGAACCCCTTTCTCTTGACTAGCTACTTTGTCTCTCAGACACACCTTAATTTCACTCTTACTTGGGGCAGTGCTGGAGCCTGAGAGTGCTTGCTATTCTATCTAATAATCTGTTAAGAAGAAAAAAATAGCAAAGAAACTTCTCAGAGCCTGACCCCTGCTCCCCGGGTTTGCCAGTCAAGTACTTGAGTTGGTGCACAGTTCTATGTATGCCAAGGCTCTATGTGTCCCCTTTTCTTGGGGTCCAACCCTTTTCCAGTATTTTGTGCTGTCCAACTCAAAAAGCCTCTGGTTGGCTGGTTGGTTTTTTTCTATCAGCCCCGCCCCCTCTCTGCCAGGGTGAAAACTCTTGGTTACTTTAGTCCTTATTCCAGGTTTATCTGTGCTCAGGGTCTGTTTTCAGTAGTCAGAATTTGTTAATTAATTCCACAATTGGAGCTTGGTTGAGCTAAGCCCTTGCTACTAGTAAAGTCTATTTCCTTTCTCCTCGGGGATCCAGAATGCTGTGCCCACAGGGGAGGGTCACCAGCCTCCGGGGCTTGGGAGACTTTAGTTCCTGGCCACTTACTAGCTACTCTGGAAGACAAATTAAATTCCACACCTCACTATGCCACCACCTCACCTGCCTCTTTTCAATGATTTCTTAAATATGACACTATAAGCATGAGTGACAAAAGTAAAAAGTCAGATAATGTATGTAGAATACCTACAACTCAACAACAAAAGACAAACAATCTGATTTAAAAATGGGCAAAGGAGTTAAATAGACATTTCTCCAAAAAGGATATACAGATGGCTAATGAGCACACAGAAAGATGCTCAACATCATTTGTCATTCAGGAAATGCAAACCAGTGGAATACCCCTTCACACCCACTGGGATTGCTATTATTTTTTTAAATGGTAAACAAACAAAAAAAAGGAGTGTTGGCAAGGAAGCAGAGGAACTGGAACTCTTGTACATCACTGGTGGGGATACAAAATGGTGCAACATCTGCTGGAAACAGTTTTGCTGTTCCTCAAAAAGTTAAACATAGTATTATCAAATGAACAGACAGTTCACTCCTAGATGTATCTGCAAAAGACCTGAAAACAGGGACTAGAACGGATACATGCACACTACTGTTCATAGCAGAATTTTTCATAGTAGTCAAAAGGTGGAAACAGCTCCACCCATCAACAGATGAATATGTAAACAAAATATGGTATACATAGACACACACACACCAGAATATTATTCAGCCTTAAATAGAAATGAGGTTCTAAAGCATGGATGAACCTTGGAATCACTATGTTGGGTGCTTTATGTAGCCAGACTCAAAAGGACAAATAGTATATTATTCCACTTATATAAAATATCTAGAATAAGCAAATTCAAACAGACAGAAAGTAGATTCCAGATTGCCAGGGACTGGCCGTAAAGGAGTCGTCGGCAGGGAATGGGGTGTTACTACTTAATGGTTACAGAGTTTCTGTGTGGGGTGATAAAAAGTTTTGGTAATGGATTATAGCGGTGGTAGGACAAAACTGTATATTCGGTTAATACCACTGAATCATATACTTAGAAATGATTAAAATGGGAAATTTGGGGTTATATAGTAACACAATAAAAACTCAAAATAAAAATAACAGACCAGGGCGGGCCATGGTGGCTCAGCAGGCAGGAGTGCTTGCCTGCGATGCCAGAGGACCCGGGTTCGATTCCCGGTGCCTGTCCAGGTTAAAAAATAATAATAATAATAAAAATAGAAATAACAGACCAATGGTATTTTAACAACTCATTCAAACAAAATTATTAAACAAATATTTGCAAGTGCCTACAATTTTTTTATTAATTAAAAAAATTAACTAACACAACATTTAGAAATCATTCCATTCTACATATGCAATCAGTAATTCTTAATATCATCACATAGATGTATGATCATCAGTTCTTAGTACATTTGCATCGATTTAGGAAAAGAACTAGCAAACAACAGAAAAAGATATAGAATGTTAATATAGAGAAAAAATTTAAAAATTATAATAATAATAATAAAAATATATATATATAAAAAAGGAAAAAGAAAAAAAAACAAAAGACACAAACAAACAAACAAAAAAAAGAAAGAAAAATTATAGCTCAGATGCAGCTTCATTCAGTGTTTTAACATAATTACATTACAATTAAGTATTATTGTGCTGTCCATTTTTGAGTTTTTATATCTAGTCCTGTTGCACAGTCTGTATCCCTTCAGCTCCAATTACCCATTATCTTACCCTGTTTCTAACTCCTGCTGGACTCTGTTACCAATGACATATTCCAAGTTTATTCTCGAATGTCGGTTCACACCAGTGGGACCATAAAGTATTTGTCTTTTAGTTTTTGGCTAGACTCACTCAGCATAATGTTCTCTAGGTCCATCCATGTTATTACATGCTTCATAAGTTTATCCTGTCTTAAAGCTGCGTAATATTCCATCGTATGTATATACCACAGTTTGTTTAACCACCCGTCTGTTGATGGACATTTTGGCTGTTTCCATCTCTTTGCAACTGTAAATAATGCTGCTATAAACATTGGTGTGCAGATGTCCGTTTGTGTCTTTGCCCTTAAGTCCTCTGAGTAGATACCTAGCAATGGTATTGCTGGGTCATATGGCAATTCTATATTCAGTTTTTGAGGAACCGCCAAACTGCCTTCCACAGTTGAATCTTGTCAAATGCCTTCTCTGCATCAATTGAGATGATCATGTGATTTTTCTGCTTTGATTTGTTGATATGGTGTATTACATTAATTGACTTTCTTATGTTGAACCATCCTTGCATACCTGTGATGAATCCTACTTGGTCATGATGTATAATCTTTTAATGTGTTGTTGGATTCAATTTGCTAGAATTTTGTTGAGGATTTCTGCATCTATATTCATTAGAGAGATTGGTCTGTAGTTTTCTTTTTTTGTAATATCTTTGCCTGGTTTTGGTATGAGGGTGATGTTGGCTTCATAGAATGAATTAGGTAGCTTTCCCTCCACTTTGATTTTTTTCAAGAGTTTGAGGAGAGTTGGTACTAATTCTTTCTGGAATGTTTGGTAGAATTCACATGTGAAGCCGTCTGGTCCTGGACTTTTCTTTTTGGGAAGCTTTTGAATGACTGATTCAATTTCTTTACTTGTGATTGGTTTGTTGAGGTCATCTATTTCTTCTTGAGTCAAAGCTGGTTGTTCATGCCTTTCCAGGAACCTGTCCATTTCATCTAAATTGTTGTATTTATTAGCGTAAAGTTGTTCATAGTATCCTGTTATTAACTCCTTTATTTCTGTGAGGTCAGTGGTTATGTCTCCTCTTCCATTTCTGATCTTATTTATTTGTGTCCTCTCTCTTCTTCTTTTTGTCAGTCTTGCTAAGGGCCCATCAATCTTATTGATTTTCTCATAGAACCAACTTCCGGTCTTATTGATTTTCTCTATTGTTTTCATGTTTTCAATTTCATTTATTTCTGCTCTAATCTTTGTTATTTCTTTCCTTTTGCTTGCTTTGGGGTTAGTTTGCTATTCTTTCTCCAGTTCTTCCAAGTGGACAGTTAATTCCTGAATTTTTGCCTTTTCTTCTTTTCTGATACAGGCATTTAGGGCAATAAATTTCCCTCTTAGCACTGCCTTTGCTGCGTCCCATAGGTTTTGATATGTTGTGTTTTCATTTTCATTTGCCTCAAGATATTTACTAATTTCTCTTGCAATTTCTTCTTTGACCCACTCGTTGTTTAAGAGTGTGTTGTTGAGCCTCCACGTATTTGTGGATTTTCTGGCACTCTGCCTATTATTGATTTCCAACTTCATTCTTTATGATCCAAGAAAGTGTTGTGTATGCTTTCAATCTTTTTGAATTTGTTAAGACTTGCTTTGTGACCCAGCATATGGTCTATCTTTGAGAATGATCCATGAGCACTTGAGAAAAAGGTGTATCCTGCTGTTGTGGGATGTAATGTCCTATAAATGTCTGTTAAGTCTAGCTCATTTATTGTAATATTCAAATTCTCTATTTCTTTATTGATCCTCTGTCTAGATGTTCTGTCTATTGATGAGAGTGGTGAATTGAAGTCTCCAACTATTATGGTATATGTGTCTATTTCCCTTTTCAGTGATTGCAGTGTATTCTTCACGTATTTTGGGGCATTCTGGTTCGGTGCATAAATATTTATGATTGTTATGTCTTCTTGTTTAATTGTTCCTTTTATTAGTAGATAGTGTCCTTCTTTGTCTCTTTTAACTGTTTTACATTTGAAGTCTAATTTGTTGGACATTAGTATAGCCACTCCTGCTCTTTTCTGGTTGTTATTTGCATGAAATATCTTTTCCAAACCTTTCACTTTCAACCTGTGTTTATCTTTGGGTCTAAGATGTGTTTCCTGTAGATAGCATACAGAAGGATCCTGTTTTTTAATCCATTCTGCCAGTCTATGTCTTTTGATTGGGAAATTCAGTCCATTAACATTTAGTGTTATTATTGTTTGGATAATATTTTCTCTACCATTTTTCCTTTTGTATTATATATATCATATCTGATTTTCCTTCTTTCTACACTCTTCTCCATACCTCTCTCTTCTGTCTTTTCATATCTGACTCTAGTGCTCCCTTTAGTATTTCTTGCAGAGCTGGTCTCTTGGTCACAAATTCTCTCAGTGACTTTTTGTCTGAAAATGTTTTAATTTCTCCCTCATTTTTGAAGGACAATTTTGCTGGATATAGAAGTCTTGGTTGGCAGTTTTTCTCTTTTAGTAATTTAAATATATCATCCCACTGTCTTCTAGCTTCCATGGTTTCTGCTGAGAAATCTACACATAGTCTTATTGGGTTTCCCTTGTATGTGACAGATTGTTTTTCTCTTGCTGCTTTCAAGATCCTCTCTTTCTCTTTGACCTCTGACATTCTAACTAGTAAGTGTCTTGGAGAACGCCTATTTGGGTCTATTCTCTTTGGGGTGCGCTGCACTTCTTGGATCTGTAAATTTAGGTCTTTCATAGGAGTTGGGAAATTTTCAGTGATAATTTCTTCCATTAGTTTTTCTCCTCCTTTTCCCTTCTCTTCTCCTTCTGGGACACCCACAACACGTATATTTGTGCGCTTCATATTGTCATTCAGTTCCCTGATCCCCTGCTCAAGTTTTTCCATTCTTTTCCCTATAGTTTCTGTTTCTTTTTGGAATTCAGATGTTCCATCCTCCAGTTCACTAATTGTAGCTTCTGTCTCTTTAGATCTACCATTGTAGGTATCCATTGTTTTTTCCATTTTTTCTTCTTTGTCCTTCACTCCCACAAGTTCTGTGATTTGTTTTTTCAGATTTTCTATTTCTTCTTTTTGTTCAGCCCATGTCTTCTTCATGTCCTCCCTCAATTTATTGATTTGGTTTTTGAAGAGTTTTTCCATTTCTGTTCGTATATTCAGCATTAGTTGTCTCAGCTCCTGTATCTCATTTGAACTATTGGATTGTTCCTTTGACTGGGCCATATCTTCAATTTTCCGAGCGTCATCCATTATTTTCTGCTGGTGTCTGGGCATTTGATCAGATTTCCCTGGGTATGGGACCCAGCAGGTTGAAAGATTTTCCTGTGAAATCTCTGGGCTCTGTTTTTCTTATCCTGCCCAGTATGTGGCGCTCGTCTGTCTGCGAGTCCCACCAGTAAAAGATGCTGTGGCTCCTTTAACTTTGGAAAACTCTCACTGTGGGGGGGGGGGGGTTCGCCAGCTGAAGCGGCTTGGGGGAGTGCCGATCCAAACCTCCCAGCCGGCCCAGGAAGGAGGGAGGGAGGGGCTCCAGCCGCCAGCCGCCAGGGCCTGGGGAAGCGCATGCCCCTCGGGAATCTCACCTCAAAGGATTCTCCCAGCCGGTTCAGCCGTTCCAGAATGGGGTACGCTGTCTTTTTGGCCTCTGTCATGGCTCCGGGAGCTGTTCTGTACCGTTTCTGTTTCTTTAGTAGCTGTTCTGGAGGAGGAACTAAGACCCGTGCGTCTTACTAAGCCGCCATCTTCTCCGGAAGTCATCAGTTTACTGGAATTCGGAGGAGGGGGTGCGACAGGGCCGGGATGCCGGGAGGCGCGCTGGGAGGTCTGGCAGCGCAGAGTCGCCCGGTCGTCGGCTGCCTCCCTACAATTTTTTTAAACCGTAAAAATGTAGTTAGATTGCTACTTCAAAGTAAATTGTGGATGGGTTCAATTAAATGCAACACAAGAGAGACAAAAAAATCGGAAGAAATAAAATTGAAAATGTTTAAGCAATGTTAACATTGGTAAAGATTTTATAAAAGCAAAAGCAATAAAGGAAAACATTGATAAATTTGATTTATAATTTTTTAAAAGCCTTGAGTCAAAATATTATAAAACAAAGCCAAATTAACTAGGCCATTAACAAATATGACAAGTAAACATTCTTAATATATGAAAGCTCTTACAAATAAATAAGAAAAAAAAGGGCAACAAAATAAAAATAGACAAAACTCCCAGCCCATGTGAAATTGAGAGATAAAACAAAAGATATGTTCAAGACTGTAGCAGCACAATTAATAAGAGCTATAAACTGGAAACTGTTTTATGGATGAATAATACCAAATAATACCAAATCTACTTTTGCCAATAGAATAGATATATAAATTGTGATATATTTATACAAAGAGAATGAATAAATTATACACTCAAAAACACTGAAGAATCTCATAATGTAGAGGGGAAAAAATCCATATACAAAAGAGGTATGTACTGTGTAATTTAATTTGTATAAACTAACCTAAGGTATTTAAAGTCAGGTTGAGGGCTGGCAGTCTTGTGACTGGAAGGGGCTTGCTTATAGGATGTTTCTTGATCAGGTTACTGGTTAATGGGTGTGCTCATGTTGTGAAAATTCATTGAGCTCTTCACTTTTTATTTACGTACTTTTCAATATGTATGTTATACCTCAACTAAAATTACAATATGTGGTATCCTCAGCTAACCTCTTCTGTACTGAATTAACTAGTGTTTTTTTTAATTTAAGGAATAGTTATCAAGGCATTTTGGAACATAAGTATGAGTAAAATAGTCTTTTGAGTTGTGCACAATGGGTCACTGTTAGAAAACTTAAGCAATGGAACTGCTTGGTCTCCTGTGCAGAATTTTATCATGCTCTGTGTTTGAAGATCACACCACATTGCTTTACAACTTCTCTAAAAATTTAAATACATCCAACCCATGAATGGCTTAGTCCATATTTTTATAACTGATCAGGCAACACAGCTGCTGAAAATGTAGCCTTTGTTTAATGAAAATTTTGTGTTTTTAGGAGGATCCATGTCAACACATTTGATAAACTTTTATTCTAACGTGTTTTTCTGGAGTACCAGTATGACCTCAATCTGAACAAAGTCTTAGTTGATGATGTTTGCAGGAGGTAGCCTGGTCATTTTCTCAGCCTGTATGTTTGTTTTTGAATGCTACTCAGACGCATCATTAAAGATTTCTTCTGCCATACAAATGCATAATTGGCTATGTCTGGGTGACCAACCATCTTTTGTCTTGAGCAGATTGCTCAAACTGCATTAAGCATCATTAGACTAAACTGATGACCTTATTAATTTGTCCTTTACTTGTTTTCCAACAGATTAGGTCTTATTATTATGCAAATACACTATAAAGAACAGCCTTATAAAAAGCTCATTATGAATTTCTCTTCGTTCATAACAGGCTTTTATGCTGAAGGATGTATGAAATAATCGCTCACTATACTTATCAAACTGTTTCCTTATAGAGCACTATTCAGAAACCATAGATTAAAAGTAATACAAAAGTGAAAAATTTCTAAACTATGCACTGCTCTTCTACCTCAATACATTTCCACGTCTACTTCTCTTTTTTTAATTTTTTTCATCACATAGTTGTATATTCATCATCATGCTCATTTCTTAGAACATTTGCATCAATTCACAAAAAGAAATTAAAATAAAACAGAAAAAAAATTATACATACCACACCCCTTACCCTCCCTTTCATTGATCGCTAGCATTTTAATCTATTAAATTTATTTTAACATTTGTTCTCCCTATTATTTATTTATTTTTAATCCATATATTTTACTTATCTGTCCATAAGGTAGATAAAAGACGCATCAGACACAAGGTTTTCTTTCACAATCACACAGACACATCGCGAAAGCTACATCATACAATCATCTTCAAGAAACATGGCTACTGGAACACAGCTCTACATTTTCAAGAACTTCTCCCCAGCCTCTCTGTTACGCGCAACTACTTTTATTGATGGAATGAATCAACAACATAGGAATGGTGAAATTATAATTTTAAACAAAATATTTATTGACTCCACATTTTCCCTTTGCCATATTTTTCTTAAAATTACATTCACTAAGCTTCTTCATATATGATCCAAAGAATTTTATTTGTAAAATGTCCACCAAAGCTTTTGATTCCCCAAAAGAATTATATGCAATGACATCTTTTTTTTGGTTCTATTTCTCTTATTGTTATTTTCATTAGGTAAATTTGGAGAAACTGAAATGCATGAAACTGGGTGTTATCTGTGATCTGACAATTTCACCATAATTGAATTAGGCGGGATTTGCTTCATACTCATCTCTAGAAAGTCTTTGATAATCTCTCTGATACTGGAGCTGAGACTTGGCCAGAAATGAAGTTTTTGCAGCCTTAGAAATGAAATCCTTAACAATTAAAGGTCGTGGTGGACTTAGCTTTATAACTGGCTTAAGTTTTGAGTAGACAGATTTAGATGGTTATCTTTCATATTTTCTGACCTATGAGTTTAAGGAAGGATATTTGAAATTTTATATTTTATCAAGAAATTGAATTCTCTCAAATTCACACATTGTAAATTAACTAAGGATGAGTTATTGTCAAGCGTTTTGTAAAAAAACACTTCTTATAGATTATAAAAATTATTTCTATACTTTCTATTTGAGTGAATATATTCACTCTTTAGAAGAAATATTTTCATAGTATCTGAACCAAACTTTTCCATAGCAGTACAGGAAAGAACTGGCTTGTAGGAAAGGGTATTAGTCCAAATGGGTTAGTTATGAATGTGCCAAAAAGAATTAATTATGAGAAGATGACATATTAAGATGATGACATATTAAGTTTAATGATATACCATGTATTTACAAAATATAGGAAATATTAGTTGCTATAGCCCAAATAAAGCACTGCTCCCACCAAGGTGATCAGTTGACCAGTTTTCTTTCATGCTAAATTTTTTGCATAAGTTGTTCCTTTACTGTAGAATACTCCTTTCCATTCATTTTGGCTATTTTGCCTTTCCAATTCAGGACTCATCTCCTTTACAAAGTCTTCCTTTACCCTCGTGGCCACATTCATACCTCACTTTCCTGACAACACTTCCTATCTATTCTACATACATAACTACCTAATCACACATAACCTTTGGTTCTCTGTTCAATTTGCACAGATCTCCTTTTCCTTGTGAGATGTTCTTCAAAAATAGCAACTCTAACATAGATATGGTAGATAAATATGGATAGGTAGTTAGGTTGATACAGCTAGATACAGACAGACAGACAGACAATAAATGTCTAAGTGGATTCTATATTTCTCACAACATCTCTTCTTCTTTTCCTTCTAAATTAGCCATGCCTCTAGTTGCTCCTATCATTTCTGGTACTACTAATTTTTTCTGCTTTTAAAATGATTTCCCCTTAAGTGTAAATAGTTATCAGGTGTAAATGGAAGTTTGTATGTACTATTTATACAGTATAGTCATATAATTTAATCATTCCTAACACTGAATAGTATAATTTTGTAACAAGGCAAAGATTAGTGTAAACAGCCTGATTTTTTTGGTGGGGGTGGGGCAGAAGTGCATAGTCCAGGAATCGAACCCAGGTCTCCTGCATGGAAGGCAAGCAGAAGGCAAGCATTCCACCACTGAACCACCTGTGCACCCTAACAGCCTGATTTTTATAATTTTTTAAAATAATATATCTAATTTTCAGTGCGCAAACCCCTTTTTACCTCTGACTTCAAAATGGAATTAATAAACTCTGTTTTTAGCTCAGAGATGGCAAAATGAAATAAAGTGAGTGTGCGTTGCACTCCAAACATAAGTGACTATACATTTTCAGGCAGATACAGAATATACATTCAAGTTATAAGTGACCTAGAGGTGGCTTACTTACCTACAGAAAGAGAATCCTTCTTTGCAAAGCACTGATTTCTGTAGCCTGCTAAAGGTACTTTGATGAAGCTAAATTCATATCTGTTCTAGGCACTAAAACTTATGAGAACCAATGATCTAGTACAAGAAAAAGGAAAGAACTTAATCATAAGCAGCATCTAACAATTTAATTGTCCACTATCCATCTGAATTTGAATTACATAGACATGACCAAAGTAATCAGAACTTTTATCAGAATTGTGGGAATGAGGCAGCTAAGCTAACAATGTGCCTCTTGCTCAATAATAACTTGAACTTCCTGATATTTGGGCTTTTTTTACCTATAAATACAGCAGTTTTACATAACTCAGTCTAATAATGTCAATATATTGATTTACATGACAAAGATCCTATTAAGAATTGCTTCTCTGATATTCTAGTAAAGCAGAGGAGCAGGTTAAATCAGGGACCCAGTAAGACAGTTAAGACTATACTCACATATGTTTTATTTCTAGCTTGACTGCTACAAATACCCATCACATTATTTTCTTCTCTGATGTATTATATCGATTTTTCTTTACATTATCAAAATTATCTCAGAACTCAGCAGACCTTAACTCCTAGCCTAGACTTGTACTACCTAGCTGTATTTAATACTAGACTAGAATAAAAAACCTCAGGTCCTAGTCTCAGTTTTGCCATTGTAATTCCCTTAAATCCAGATAAGAGCTTGTAGAAGACTGATTCCTTTACCCAAGACAGAATTCCATGAATCCAGGGAGTGGGAATGGTATGTTTTTGTATTTACCATAAGGCCCAATCTTGTATTGAATTTACTCCATTTATGCATTTTTTTCCTCTTCTTCCACAAGCTGTCACTGTCTCACATTGTGCTAAGTCAGAAAGAAAAACTGAACTCTGTTCCTAAATATTCTTAAAAAAAAAAAAGAGAGAGAGAGAGAGAGAGAAAGAGAGAGAGAAAAAGGAGGAAAAATGAAAAAGGAAGAAGAAAAAGAAGATGGAACCATTATTTAAGAAATTTTGTACAGTGATGGTTTTACTGCAGATTTGGAGAGATGGGAGATTTAGATGGAATGTATACATCAAACTGAATATTAAACCCCAATGGTTAACGACCCTTCTCCCTACTCTCTCACCTATGTTTCCTCTGTGCTACCTCTCACCTCAAGTCCCTGCTCATTTCTAATGTAAAGAAGCACTTCAGTGCTCTCCTGTTTCTTTGTCTCCAGCTAGCCTTGTGTTCAGAGTCTCTGTTTTTATTCCCTAGTGGCATTTGAATTTTTCTAAGCAAAAATGTTATCTCCCAAAGATTAAGCGTGATGGTGGAGATGTACAGAGAAGATAGGGTTTAACAAATGAGTGTGACTGCTGAATCATTATATTGATATTTCTGTTAGTCTCCAGAATCTTGGAGCAGTTAGAAGTAAAAAACTAAAATTGTGGAAGTGTAACCCATACCAAACTCTGAAATCTCTTCTACAACTAATTGTTGTGATGTGCTTTGAAATTTACTTCTTTTTTTGTGTATGTCATTTTTCACAAAAAAGAAAAAAAGTTAATTTGATGATAAATGCACAACTATATGATGATATTCTGAACCACTGATTGTACACTTAGATGATTAAATGATATGTAAATTTATGGTATATATCAGTTAAAAATTTTAAAATGTAACAAAAAACCTCAAAGAGTGAAGTAAAATGAATAAAATTTTAAAATAAAAGTTGTCTCCTTAATAGAAAAGAAACTCTCCCATTAACCATAAAGATAATGACTTTGTCACCCTCCTACAAAAAGGAGGAATTTGGGCTAATAACATATTCTTCAAATTTTAATTTTTTCACCTGTAAATTGGAGGTATTCTACCTGAATTGCTTGTGTCTCAAAGTAATCAATATTGATTGGTATCTTTATTTATGAAAAGTGTTATACAAACTGTAAAGTTCTATACACATTTAAGAGCTTTCATGTGGAAAAGATTTTGGTACATATGATAATGATGTCAACTGGGAAGGATACTGGATTTCAACTGGGAAGGATTTCAACAGTAAAGTACCTGTGTCCAGTACTTAAAGTACATTATTTAATTTATACCTCACAATACTGAACAGTCATTACCACATTTTATTTTTTTAACATGGGCAGGCACTGGGAAATGAACCCAGGTCTCTGGCATGGCAGGAGAGAACTTTGCCACTGAGCCACCGTTGCCCTCCCTACCACCATTTTTTTAAAATATTTTTATTGACACATCTTCACACACATACAGTCTATACATGGTATACAATCAATGGCACAGAATATCATCACATAGTTGCGTATTCACCACCATGATCATTTTTTATAACATTTGTATTACTCCAGAAAAATAAATAAAAAGAAAAAAAACCCTCATACATCCTATACCCCTTACCCTTCCTCTTATTGGCCACAAGGATTTCAATCTACCGAATTTATTTTACCTCTTATCCCCCATTATTTATTTTTTATCCATATTTTTTACTCATATGTCTATACCCTCGATAAAAGGAAAATCAAACACAAGATTTTCACAGTTACATTGTAAAAGCTATATTGTTAAACAATCATCTTCGGGAATCAAGACTACTGTAAGACAGCTCAACAGGTTCAGGTACTTCTTGAACCAGCCACTCCAATCCCCATAAACTGAAAAGGAATATCTATATAATGTATGAGAATAACCTACAGGATAACCTTCCAGTTCTGTTTAAAATCTCTCAGCTACTGACACTTTATTTTGTCTCATTTCTCTCTTCCCCCTTTTGGTCAAGAAGGCTTTCCCAATCCCTTGATGCTGGGTCCCAGCAAATCCCGGAAGTTCTGTCCCACGTTGCCAGGGAGATTCACACACCTGGGAGTCATACCCCATGTATTGAGGAGAGCAGTGAGTTCACCTGCTGAATCGGCTTAGAGAGAGGCTACATCTGGTCAACAAAAGAGGTTCTGTGGCGGTGACTCTTAGGCAGAATTATAAGTAGACTTAGCCTATCCTTTGCAGGAATAAGTTTCATAGAGGTTTATCTTGCCAAGATCGATGGCTCAGTCTATCACTTTGGTTGTCCCCACTGATTGTGAGAATATCAGGAATTCTCCAAATGAGGAAGCTGAATATTTCTTCCTTTCTCCCCAGTCCACTAAGAGGATTTTGCAAATATGTTTTTATTCATTGCCTAAATTACTCTGGAGTATATCAGGGCACCACACCAACCTGGACAAACCAACAAGATCTCACACCATATTCAAGATTCCACGTACTTATGACGTTCAACTAAACTGACCGTACAAGTTAAATCAGGTAATGCACTACCCAAAATATAAATTTTGCACCAAATAATAATCTTTCCCTTTGGTTTCACACAGAAATGGAAGTTTTAAAACATGGACGACATCATCCTTTACCCTGTATTCTGATCTACCCCCGCCCTACCCAGATCCACTTCGTTCATATCCCTAGTTGAAATCTGACCTATTTTTCAGTTTTCTAAATAGTTCCTGTATGAGGCAGTGCTGACTTTCATAGCTTCAGAATTCTAACTCTGAGTCTCAGGTGTCACATTATACCCAAAGTTTCTGTATTACCACCATTTTTACAAATGGAGAAAGGGAGTCACGGCAAAGACAACTAACTTGCCCAATACCAGATACTGTTAAGTAGGAGAGCCAGAATTTAACCCAAGTCTACAACTGCCTATAGAACTGGTGGGTCTGTTTGTTCACGTGTTCATTTTTCATTACTCCACACTGCCAGGACTGAATTACTGGGTGTATGATATTTGGCAAGCCACTTAATTTATCAGAATTTCAGGGCTGTTTTATTTTGCTCTGTTTTGTAAATCAGAAGTGATACTTGTGTTGCCTGCCTTACAAGAATTTCCAAGAGTCAACTGAAGCACTTTGAATACCCAAAGTATCGTCTCAAATTATGTAGCAGTGTTCACTGAGAAGAGGTGAATGCAAACAAAGTAAAAGTATCTGTTCTATAAATGATTTTAATCCTTTTAGTTTCAGTTGCCATTACTGCATTTCAAATAGAAACTAAGTGTAGCAAAATCTACTTAATTGGTGAAGGGTCTCAAAAAGAGAAATCTCAAAAATAAAAACAGAAGATAGATGTTGGTATTTAAAGTTTTTCAAAATCTCTATTTTAAACGTAGATACATGTACTTAAGTAAAGAATATTTAGAATTGAAATGAAGATAACTGAGATTATTTTGTTGAGGGTAAAAAAATTATAAGTTTATTCAAAATCCCAACAGTACAATTTCAGCACACATTCAAAACTTTAATAAGGTCCTTTGAACTATAAGTCAGTTGTGATCATATAGTGTTGATATATTTGTGATATCCAAATAAGTAGATGGCATATTAAACAAATTTTGGAAATATGAGTGTATGTGCAATTTTCCTTTGATCATCATATTCTGTTATGATTGAGAGCATTTACAAAAGAGTGCACAAATGTTTTTATTGGCCAATGTGTAATTATATTTTGGTCCACCATTTAGCACTGGCCATTATAAATTCACATTTTCTGTGAACTCTATGAGAACAAAGCTGATGAATTTTACCATATAATCATATGCTCTTAAGTTAGAGTGTGATACAACTCTTTTTTTTTTTTTATTAATTAAAAAAAGAATTAACAAAACAATTAGAAATCATTCCAATCTACATGTACAATCAGTAATTCTTAATAACATCACATAGTTGCATATTCATCATTTCTTAGTACATTTGCATCGATTTAGAAAAAGAAATAAAAAGACAACAGAATAAGAATTAAAACAATAATAGAAAGAAAAAAAAACAAAAAAAACAAAAACAAAAAACCTATACCTCACATGCAGCTTCATTCAGTGTTTTAACATAATTGCATTACAATTGGGTAGTATTGTGCTGTCCATTTCTGAGTTTTTATATCCAGTCCCGTTGTACAGTCTGTATCCCTTCATCTCCAATTATCCCTTCTCTCTTTTTTTTTTTTTTTTAATTAACGGAAAAAAAGAAATTAACCCAACATTTAGAGATCATACCATTCTACACATGCAATCATTAATTCTTAACATCATCACATAGATGCATGATCATCATTTCTTAGTACATTTGCATTGGTTTAGAAGAACTAGCAACATAACCGAAAAAGATATAGAATGTTAATATAGAGAAAAAAATAAAAGTAATAATAGTAAAATCAAAACAAAACAAAACAAAACAAAACAAAAACCTATAGCTCAGATGCAGCTTCATTCAGTGTTTTAACATGATTACTTTACAATTAGGTATTATTGTGCTGTCCATTTTTGAGTTTTTGTATCTAGTCCTGTTGCACAGTCTGTATCCCTTCAGCTTCAATTACCCATTGTCTTACCCTGTTTCTAACTCCTGCTGAACTCTGTTACCAATGACATATTTCAAGTTTATTCTCGAATGTCCGTTCACATCAGTGGGACCATACAGTATTTGTCCTTTAGTTTTTGGCTGGATTCACTCAGCATAATATTCTCTAGGTCCATCCATGTTATTACATGGTTCATAAGTTTATCTTGTCTTAAAGCTGCATAATATTCCATCGTATGTATATACCACAGTTTGTTTAGTCACTCTTCTGTTGATGGAGATTTTGGCTGTTTCCATCTCTTTGCAATTGTAAATAATGCTGCTATAAACATTGGTGTGCAAATGTCCGTTTGTGTCTTTGCCCTTAAGTCCTTTGAGTAGATACCTAGCAATGGTATTGCTGGGTCGTATGGCAATTCTATATTCAGCTTTTTGAGGAACCGCCAAACTGCCTTCCACAGTGGTTGCACCCTTTGACATTCCCACCAACAGTGGATAAGTGTGCCTCTTTCTCTGCATCCTCTCCAGCACTTGTCATTTTCTGTTTTGTTGATAATGGCCATTCTGGTGGGTGTGAGATGATATCTCATTGTGGTTTTGATTTGCATTTCTCTAATGGCCAGGGACATT
Organism: Tamandua tetradactyla; assembly: GCF_023851605.1. Lineage (NCBI taxonomy): Eukaryota > Metazoa > Chordata > Mammalia > Pilosa > Myrmecophagidae > Tamandua > Tamandua tetradactyla. The sequence continues at coordinate 42,043,130 of NC_135332.1, forward strand.
GAGCATCTCTTCATGTGCCTCTTGGCCATCCGTATTTCCTCTTCTGAGAGGTGTCTGTTCAAGTCTTTTTCCCATTTTGTAATTGGGTTGGCTGTCTTTTTGTTGTTGAGATGAACAATCTCTTTATAAATTCTGGATACTAGACCTTTATCTGATATATCATTTCCAAATATTGTCTCCCATTGTGAAGGCTGTCTTTCTACTTTCTTGATGAAGTTCTTTGATGCACAAAAGTGTTTAATTTTGAGGAGTTCCCATTTATTTATTTCCTTCTTCAGTGCTCTTGCTTTAGGTTTAAGGTCCATAAAACCGCCTCCAGTTGTAAGATCCATAAGATATCTCCCAACATTTTCCTCTAACTGTTTTATGGTCTTAGACCTAATGTTTAGATCTTTGATCCATTTTGAGTTAACTTTTGTATAGGGTGTGAGAGATGGGTCTTCTTTCATTCTTTTGCATATGGATATCCAGTTCTCTAGGCACCATTTATTGAAGAGACTGCTCTGTCCCAGGTGAGTTGGCTTGACTGCCTTATCAAAGATCAAATGTCCATAGATGAGAGGGTCTATATCTGTGCACTCTATTCGATTCCATTGGTCGATATATCTATCTTTATGCCAATACCATGCTGTTTTGACCACTGTGGCTTCATAATATGCCTTAAAGTCAGGCAGCGCGAGACCTCCAGCTTCGTTTTTTTTCCTCAAGATGTTTTTAGCAATTCGGGGCACCCTGCCCTTCCAGATAAATTTGCTTATTGGTTTTTCTATTTCTGAAAAATAAGTTGTTGGGATTTTGATTGGTATTGCATTGAATCTGTAAATCAATTTAGGTAGGATTGACATCTTAACTATATTTAGTCTTCCAATCCATGAACACGGTATGCCCTTCCATCTATTTAGGTCTTCTGTGATTTCTTTTAGCAGTTTTTTGTAGTTTTCTTTATATAGGTTTTTTGTCTCTTTAGTTAAATTTATTCCTAGGTATTTTATTCTTTTAGTTGCAATTGTAAATGGGATTCGTTTCTTGATTTCCCCCTCAGCTTGTTCATTACTAGTGTATAGAAATGCTACAGATTTTTGAATGTTGATCTTGTAACCTGCTACTTTGCTGTACTCATTTATTAGCTCTAGTAGTTTTGTTGTGGATTTTTCCGGGTTTTCAACGTATAGTATCATATCGTCTGCAAACAGTGATAGTTTTACTTCTTCCTTTCCAATTTTGATGCCTTGTATTTCTTTTTCTTGTCTAATTGCTCTGGCTAGAACCTCCAACACAATGTTGAATAATAGTGGTGATAGTGGACATCCTTGTCTTGTTCCTGATCTTAGGGGGAATGTTTTCAATTTTTCCCCATTGAGGATGATATTAGCTGTGGGTTTTTCATATATTCCCTCTATCATTTTAAGGAAGTTCCCTTGTATTCCTATCTTTTGAAGTGTTTTCAACAGGAAAGGATGTTGAGTCTTGTTGAATGCCTTCTCTGCATCAATTGAGATGATCATGTGATTTTTCTGCTTTGATTTGTTGATATGGTGTATTACATTAATTGATTTTCTTATGTTGAACCATCCTTGCATACCTGGGATGAATCCTACTTGGTCATGATGTATAATTCTTTTAATGTGTTGTTGGATACGATTTGCTAGAATTTTATTGAGGATTTTTGCATCTGTATTCATTAGAGAGATTGGTCTGTAGTTTTCTTTTTTTGTAATATCTTTGCCTGGTTTTGGTATGAGGGTGATGTTGGCTTCATAGAATGAATTAGGTAGTTTTCCCTCCACTTCGATTTTTTTGAAGAGTTTGAAGAGAATTGGTACTAATTCTTTCTGGAACGTTTGGTAGAATTCACATGTGAAGCCATCTGGTCCTGGACTTTTCTTTTTAGGAAGCTTTTGAATGACTAATTCAATTTCTTTACTTGTGATTGGTTTGTTGAGCTCATCTATGTCTTCTTGAGTCAAAGTTGGTTGTTCATGTCTTTCCAGGAACCCGTCCATTTCCTCTAAATTGTTGTATTTATTAGCGTAAAGTTGTTCATAGTATCCTGTTATTACCTCCTTTATTTCTGTGAGGTCAGTAGTTATGTCTCCTCTTCCATTTCTGATCTTATTTATTTGCATCCTCTCTCTTCTTCTTTTTGTCAATCTTGCTAAGGGCCCATCAATCTTATTGATTTTCTCATAGAACCAACTTCTGGCCTTATTGATTTTCTCTATTGTTTTCATGTTTTCAATTTCATTTATTTGTGCTCTAATCTTTGTTATTTCTTTCCTTTTGCTTGCTTTGGGGTTAGCTTGCTGTTCTTTCTCCAGTTCTTCCAAATGGATAGTTAATTCCTGAATTTTTGCCTTTTCTTCTTTTCTGATATAGGCATTTAGAGCAATAAATTTCCCTCTTAGCACTGCCTTTGCTGCGTCCCATAAGTTTTGATATGTTGTGTTTTCATTTTCATTCGCCTCGAGGTATTTGCTAATTTCTCTTGCAATTTCTTCTTTGACCCAGTCGTTGTTTAGGAGTGTGTTGTTGAGCCTCCACGTATTTGTGAATTTTCTGGCACTCTGCCTATTATTGATTTCCAACATCATTCCTTTATGGTCCGAGAAAGTGTTGTGTAAGATTTCAATCTTTTTAAATTTGTTGAGACTTGCTTTGTGACCCAGCATATGGTCTATCTTTGAGAATGATCCATGAGCACTTGAGAAAAAGGTGTATCCTGCTGTTGTGGGATGTAATGTCCTATAAATGTCTATTAAGTCTAGTTCATTTATAGTAATATTCAGATTCTCTATTTCTTTGTTGATCCTCTGTCTAGATGTTCTGTCCCTTGATGAGAGTGGTGAGTTGAAGTCTCCAACTATTATGGTATATGAGTCTATTTCCCTTTTCAGTGTTTGCAGTATATTCCTCACGTATTTTGGGGCATTCTGATTCGGTGCGTAAATATTTATGATTGTTATGTCTTCTTGTTTAATTGTTCCTTTTATTAGTAGATAGTGTCCTTCTTTGTCTCTTTTAACTGTTTTACATTTGAAGTCTAATTTGTTGGATATTAGTATAGCCACTCCTGCTCTTTTCTGGTTGTTATTTGCATGAAATATCTTTTCCCAACCTTTCACTTTCAACCTATGTTTATCTTTGGGTCTAAGATGTGTTTCCTGTAGACAGCATATCGAAGGATCCTGTTTTTTAATCCATTCTGCCAATCTATGTCTTTTGATTGGGGAATTCAGTCCATTGACATTTAGTGTTATTACTGTTTGGATAATATTTTCCTCTAACATTTTGCCTTTTGTATTATATATATCATATTTGATTGGAAAATCAGATATGATATATATCTTTCTACACTCTTTTCCATATCTCTCTCTTCTGTCTTTTTGTATCTGACTCTAGTGCTCCCTTTAGTATTTCTTGCAGAGCTGGTCTCTTGGTCACAAATTCTTTCAGTGACTTTTTGTCTGAGAATGTTTTAATTTCTCCCTGATTTTTGAAGGATAATTTTGCTGGATATAGGAGTCTTGGTTGGCAGTTTTTCTCTTTTAGTGATTTAAATATATCATCCCACTGTCTTCTAGCTTCCATGGTTTCTGCTGAGAAATCTACACATAGTCTTATTGGGTTTCCCTTGTATGTGACAGATTGTTTTTCTCTTGCTGCTTTCAAGATCCTCTCTTTCTCTTTGACCTCTGACATTCTAACTAGTAAATGTCTTGGAGAACGCCTATTTGGGTCTATTCTCTTTGAGGTGCGCTGCACTTCTTGGATCTGTATATTTAGGTCTTTCATAAGAGTTGGGAAATTTTCAGTGATAATTTCTTCCATTAGTTTTTCTCCTCCTTTTCCCTTCTCTTCTCCTTCTGGGACACCCACAACACGTATATTTGTGCGGTTCATATTGTCCTTGAGTTCCCTGATACCCTGTTCAAATTTTTCCATTCTTTTCCCTATAGTTTCTGTTTCTTTTTGGAATTCAGATGTTCCATCCTCCAAATCACTAATTCTATCTTCTGTCTCTTTAAATCTATCATTGTAGCTATCCATTATTTTTTCTGTTTGCTACTTTATCCTTCACTTCCATAAGTTCTGCGATTTGTTTTTTCAGTTTTTCTATTTCTTCTTTATGTTCAGCCCATGTCCTCTTCATGTCCTCCCTCAATTTATCGATTTCATTTTTGAAGAGGTTTTCCATTTCTGTTCGTATATTCAGCATTAGTTGTCTCAGCTCTTGTGTCTCATTTGAGCTATTGGTTTGTTCCTTTGACTGAGCCATATTCTCAATCTTTTGAGCATGGACAGTTATCTTCTGCTGCTGGCGTCTGGGCATTTATTCAGATTTCTCTTGGTGTTGGACCCAGCAAGGTTGTAATATTTTTCTGTGAAATCTCTGGGTTCTGTTTTTCTTATCCTGCCCAGTAGGTGGCGCTCGTGGCACACGTTTGTCTGCGGGTCCCACCAGTAAAAGGTGCTGTGGGACCTTAAACTTTGGAAAACTCTCGCCGTCCTGGGGGTTCGCTAGCCGAAGCGGCTTGAGCCGGCCCGGGGTCCGAACGCAGGGAGGGTGTCCGAACGCAGGGAGGGTTGCTGGTCGCCGCAGCCAGGGAAAGAGCCCGTCCGAATTTCCTAGTCGGCCCTGGGCAACAAGCGTGGCGGGAGGGCGCCAGCGGCAGCGGCCCGCCCGAGAGAGTGCACGTTCCCCGGGAGTCACGGGGTCACCGTTCTCCGCGGCCTGGGGGTTTCCGATCCAATTCTCTCAGTTGGTCCGGGGGCTGCGCGTGGTGTGGGCGCCAGTCGCCTTGGTTTCAGGGGACCACCTCTCCAATTCTCCCAGCCGGCCCGGGAAGGGGGAAGGGAGTAACTCCGGCCGCTTGCCACCCCGCCCGGTAAGGCCCGCGTGCCTCGGCGATCTCACCCGAGCTGCTTCTCTCAGCCAGCCAGCCGTTCCAGGATGGGGTACGCTGTCTTTTTTATCTCTGTTGTGGCTTTGGGCGCTTTCTGTATCGTTTCTACTCCCCTAGTAGGTGTCCTGGAGAAGAAACTAAGATCCGCGCGTCTTACTAAGCCGCCATCTTCCAGGAAGTCCTCGTGATACAACTCTTAAGGAAGAAAGCTCATTTTGTTTTCAAAATTTGTCACATGTCATTTAAAAGGTCACAGTCAGGACTTCCGGAGAAGATGGCGGCTTAGTAAGACGCGCGGGTCTTAGTTCCTCCTCCAGAAAAGCAACTAAAGAAACAGAAACAATACGAAACAGCTCCCGGAGTCACGACAGAGACCAAAAAGACAGCGTACCCCATTCTGGAATGGCTGAACGGGCAGGGAGAATCCACTGCGGTGAGATACCCGAGGGGCGCGCGTTTTCCCGGCTGGGGCGGCTGGTGACTGGGGTCCCCTCCACGCACGTGGCTCCCCGGTCTGACTGGGAATGTTGGATAGCGGGGCCCTCCCATCACACTTGGCGTCTCGGGCCAGCTGGGCAATTTGGACCGGCAGGCCCCCAAGCCGCAGCGGCCAGCGACCCCCGCCTCCACGCGCGGTTTCCCGGCCGACTGCCCCGCAGACAGACGAGCGCCACGAGCGCCACCTACTGGGCAGGAGAAGAAAAACAGAGCCCAGAGATTTCACAGAAAAAGCTTTCAACCAGCTGGGTCCCACACCCAGGGAAATCTGATCAAATGCCCAGACACCAGCAGAAAATAATGGATGACGCTCGGAAAATTGAAGATAAGGCCCAGTCAAAGAAACAAACCAATAGTTCAAATGAGATACAGGAGCTGAGACAACTAATGCTGAATATACGAACAGAAATGGAAAAACTCTTCAAAAACCAAATCAATAAATTGAGGGAGGACATGAAGAAGACATGGGCTGAACAAAAAGAAGGAATAGAAAATCTGAAAAAACAAATCACAGAACTTATGGGAGTGAAGGACAAAGAAGAAAAAATGGAAAAAACAATGGATACCTACAATGGTAGATCTAAAGAGACAGAAGCTACAATTAGTGAACTGGAGGATGGAACATCTGAATTCCAAAAAGAAACAGAAACTATAGGGAAAAGAATGGAAAAACTTGAGCAGGGGATCAGGGAACTGAATGACAATATGAAGTGCACAAATATACGTGTTGTGGGTGTCCCAGAAGGAGAAGAGAAGGGAAAAGGAGGAGAAAAACTAATGGAAGAAATTATCACTGAAAATTTTCCAACTCTTATGAAAGACCTAAATATACAGATCCAAGAAGTGCAGCGCACCCCAAAGAGAATAGACCCAAATAGGCGTTCTCCAAGACATTTACTAGTTAGAATGTCAGAGGTCAAAGAGAAAGAGAGGATCTTGAAAGCAGCAAGAGAAAAACAATCTGTCACATACAAGGGAAACCCAATAAGACTATGTGTAGATTTCTCAGCAGAAACCATGGAAGCTAGAAGACAGTGGGATGATATATTTAAATTACTAAAAGAGAAAAACTGCCAACCAAGACTCCTATATCCAGCAAAATTGTCCTTCAAAAATGAAGGAGAAATTAAAACATTCTCAGACAAAAAGTCACTGAAAGAATTTGTGACCAAGAGACCAGCTCTGCAAGAAATACTAAAGGGAGCACTAGAGTCAGATACGAAAAGACAGAAGAGAGAGGTATGGAGTAAAGTGTAGAAAGAAGAAAAATCAGATATGATATATATAATACAAAAGCCAAAATGGTAGAGGAAAATATTATCCAAACAGTAATAACACTAAAAGTTAATGGACTGAATTTCCCAATCAAAAGACATAGAATGGCAGAATGGATTACGACCCAGCAATACCACTGCTAGGTATCTACTCAAAGGACTTAAGGGCAAAGACACAGACGGACATTTGCACACCAGTGTTTATAGCAGCATTATCTACAATTGCGAAGACATGGAAACAGCCAAAATGTCCATCAACAGACGAGTGGCTAAACAAACTGTGGCGTATACCTACGATGGAATATTATGCAGCTTTAAGACAGACTAAACTTATGAAGCATGTAATAACATGGATGGACCTAGAGAACATTATGCTGAGTGAGTCTAGCCAAAAACTAAAGGACAAATACTGTATGATCCCACTGATGTGAACCGACATTTGAGAATCAGCTTGGAATATATCATTGGTAACAGAGACCAGCAGTAGTTAGAAACAGGGTAAGATAATGGGTAATTGGAGCTGAAGGGATACAGACTGTGCAACAGGACTAGATACAAAAACTCAAAAATGGACAGCACAATAATACCTAAGTGTAATGTAACTATGTTGGAACACTTAATGAAGCTGCACCTGAAATATGGTTTTTTGTTTGTTTGTTTGTTTGTATCTTTTGTTTTTGTTTTTTTCTTTTTCTTTTTTATATGTATATATTTTTTATTAGTATTATTATTTTAATTCTCTTCTCTATATTAACATTCTATATCTTTTTCTGCTTTTTTGCTAGTTCTTTTCCTAAATCGATGCAAATGTACTAAGAAATGATGATCATACATCTATGGGATGATACTAAGAATTACTGAGTGCATGTGTAGAATGGAATGATTTCTAAATGTTGTGTTAATTTCTTTTCTTTTTTTTTGATTAATAAAAAAAATTAAAAAAAAAAAATTAAGACCTGTTTTTTGCCCCAGCATATGATCTATCTTGGAGAATGTTCTATAAGCACTTGAGAAGAATGTATATCCTGGTATTCTGGAATGCAAACAATCTATAAATGTCTATTAGGTCTAATTGATTTATCATATTGTTTAGGTTTTCTATTTCCTTATTGATCCTCTGTCTGGTTGTTCTACATACTGAAGAGTGGTGAGTTGAATATCCCCTCTATTATTGTAGAAACTACTATTGCTCACTTTAGTAAGGCCTCATGTACTCTGGAGCACCTTGAGTGGGTGCAAAAGCATTTCTAATGGCTATGTATTCTTGGTGAATTGCCCCTTTCATTAATATATAGTGTCCTTATCAGTCTCTTATGCATCTCTGCATTTGAAGTCCATTTTGTCTGATAGTATTACAACTCCCCCAGCTTTCTTTTGGTTATCACTTGCATGGAATATCTTTTCCATCCTTTCACTTTCAAGCTATTTGTATCTTTTGGTCCAAGATGAGTCTCTTATAAACAGCTAATAGATGGATCATATTTTTATATCCATTCTGCCAATCTGTGTCTTTTGAATGGGAAGTTTAATCCATTAACATTCATAGTTATTACTGTAAAGTTCTTGATTCAGCCATCTTATCCTTTGGCTCTTATTTGTCAGATCTATTTTCTTCTCTCTCTCCTTTTATCCTTTATATCAAAGTGTATCTTTATTGATACACTTTAATTCTATACCCTCCTGCAGACCTCTAACCCCTGTTTTATTTTTTCAGCTTACAGGACTCCCTGTAATATTTCTTGAAGGGCAGTTTTCTTGTTAATAAATTCTGTCAGCATCTGTTTATCTGTGAAAACTTTAAACTCTTCCTCAGTTTTGAAAGGCAGATTTGCTGGTAAAGAGTTCTTGGTTGACAATTTTTATTTTCCAGAATCTTAAATATACCACTCCTTTCCCACCTCTATGGTACCTGATGAGTAGTCACAGCTTAGTCTTATGTGGCTTCCCTTGTATGTGGTGAATTGCTTTACTCTTGCTGCTTTCAGGACTCTCTCCTTCTCTTCAGGACTTGAGTCTGATTAGTATGTGTCTTGTAGTGGGTCTTTTTGGCTGATTCTGTCTGGAGTACACTGTGCTTCTTGGGTATCCACCTTTGTGTCTTTCATCACAGCTGAGAATTTTTTGGTCATTATTTCCTCCAATATTCTTTCTGCCCACTTCCCCCTCTCTTCTCCTTCTGGGATACCCATGACACATATATTTGCATGCATCATGCTGTCCTTTAATACCCTGAGATTCTGCTCCATTTTTTCCCATTCTTTTCTCTGCAGTTTCTTTTGTCTGTAAGATTTCAAATGTCCTTCCCTCTAGTTCACTGATCCTCTCTTCTGCCTGTTCAAATCTGCTGCTGTATGCCTCTAGTATAGCCTTAATCTCCTCTTTGTGCCTTTCATTCCCATAAGCTCTTTTAAGTTTACTGCATACTTTCAAATTCTTCTTGATGCTCAGGCAGTTTCTTCCTGATGTCCTTTATCTCTTGTGCTTTATTTTCCTACATCTCCTTGAACTGACTTAGGGAAATTTTTAAAATGAAAATGCTAATTATCACATTTATTTGGAGGGGGAAAGGACCTCAAATAGCCAAAAACATCTTGAAAAAGGATGAAGTGGGAGGTCTCACATTTCCTGACTTTAAAGCAGGGTAGACTACATGTTGAGTCACAGAACAAGTCTCAATAAATTTAAAAAGATTACAATTATACCAGCAATTTCTATGATCATAATAAAATGAAGTTGGAAATCAATAATAGCCACAAAACTAGAAAAGTCACAAATACATGGAGGTTAAACAGCCACTCAATCAGTGGTTCAAAGGAGAAATTACAAGAGAAATCAGTAAAAAAATCTTGTGATGAATGAAAATTGGAACACAATATATTAAAATTTATAGTGTACATAAACACCTACATTAAAAAGAAAAGCAACCTAAAGTTGAAGACCTACCAGCACACCTGGAGGAACTAGAAAATGAACAGCAAATAAACCCCAAAGCAGGCAGAAGGAAAGAAATAACAAAGATTAGAGCACAAAGAAATGAAATTAAGAATAAAAAAATAGAATTAGCAAAACCAAAAGTTGGTGCTTTGAGAAAATAAATATGACTGACAAACCTTTAGCTAGACTGACAAATAAAAAAAGAGAGAAGATGCAAATAAAATCAGGAATGAGAGGGATAATATTACTACTGATCCCACAGAAATAAAAAAGATCGTAAAAAGATATCAACTGAACAACTGTATGCCAACAAACTAAACAACTTAGATTAAATGAAGTTTCCTAAATACACATGAACAACGTGCACTGACACTAGAAGAAATAGAGGACCTCAACAAACAAATCACAAGTAAAGGGACTGAAATGGCTACCAAAAACCTCCCCAAAAAGAAAAGCCCAGGACCAGATGACTTTACAGGTGAATTCTACCAATCAGTCCAGGAAGAATTAATAACATCCTGCTCAAATTTTCTCCGAAAAAAACTGAAGAGGAGGGAATGCTATCTAACTTAATATTTGAAGCCAACGTCACACTAATACCAAAGATGCTACAAGAAAAGAAAATTGCAGACAAATTTCTCTACTGAATATAGATGTAAAAATCCTCAACAATGTACTTGCAAATTAAATCCAACAGCCCATTAAAAGAACTATACACCACATTCAAGTGGATTTTATCACAGGTATGCAATGGTGGTTCAGCACAAGAAAATCAATTAGTGTAACGTACCACATTTAAAAATCAAAGGGGAAAATCCACATCATCATCTCGATTGATAAAGAAAGGCATTTGAAAAACTCCTGCATCCTTTTCTGATAAAACCCCCTTTTGTTTTTATTAAAAAAAAAACATATTTAGAATGATAGGAACTGAAGGAAACATCCACAACATGATAAAGTGCAAATATGAAAAACTCACAACTAACATCATACTCAGTGGTGAGAGACTGAAAGTTTTCCTTGTAAAATTGGGCAGAAGATAAGGATGTCCTCTGTGACCACTGTTATTCAACAATGTGCTAGAAGTTCTAGCTAGAGCAATTAGACAAGGAAAAAAAAAGCATCCAAACTGGAAAGGAAGAAGTAAAACTTTCACTATTACAGATGGCAGGATCCTATATTTAGAAAGCCCCCCCCCAAAAAACTAAAACAAATCTACTAGATCTAATAAATGAGTTCAGCAAAGTGACAGGAGACAAGAGCAACACTCAAAATCCAGTAGTGTTTCTATATAGCAGAAAGAAGAAAACATAGGGAAGAATCTTCAAAAAACTGGCAGTAGGAGGTGGTTTCTTAGACCTTACAGCCAAAGCATAAGCAATGAAATAAGAAATAGATACATGGATCCTCCTCAAAATTGAAAACCTTTATGCTTCATAGAACTTTGTCAAGAAAGTAAAAAGGCAGCCTAGTCAATGGAAGAAAGTATTTGGAAACCGCTTATCTGACTAGGGCTTAAAATTCAGAATATCTAAAGAAATCCTACAACTCAACAATAAAAAGACAAACAGCCCAGTTTAAACAGGGGCAAAAGACCTGAATAGATACTTTACCAGATACTTTACCAGAAAGTAGCAAAAAGCACATGAAAAGATGCTTTAAATCACTCGCTGTTAGTGAAATGCAAATCAAAACACAATGAGATGTCACGTCACACCAACTAGAATGGCCACTATCAAAACAACAACAACAACTATAGTTGTTTGAAATGACCTGGAGAAATAGAAATACTTATTCACAACTGGTGCAGCCACTGTGGAAAAGTTTGGTGATTCCTCAGGAAGCCATATGATCCACCAATTTGAAAACTAGGTATATACTCAGAAGAACTGAAAGCAGGGGCACGAACAGAATTTGCCCATTGATGTTCATAGCATTATTCACAATTGTCGAAAGATGGAAACAAGCCAAGGGTCCATCAACTAATGAATGGATAAATAAAATGTGGTATATACATATGATGGAATATTATTCAGCATTAAGAAGTAATGAATTCTTGAAGCATGAAACAACATGGATGAACTTTAAGACATTTTGTTGAGTGAAATAAGCGAAACACAAAAGGACAATTATTGTATGGTCTCCTTAATATGGACTAGTTATAAATAAGCAACTCTTGGACTAAAATGTAGAGTACAGATCACCAGGAGATAGAAAGAGGATAGAGCATGGGGAGCTGATGCTCAATTTATACAGAATTGTTAATAAGGTTGACTGTAAATGTTTGGGAATGGATAGAGGTGTGGTAGCATATTGCTTGCTGTAGGGGTAACAGCACTGAATTACAGGTGTGATCACACTTGAAAAGGGAAGTTTACGTATGTCACTAGAAGGAAAGGTAGAGGATAAAACATGGGGCTTTATAGCATAGTGAGCCTTGTGGATATCTGTAATTAATTGTACAAATATGGACATGTTCTTCCATGAACTCGAACAAGTGTATGTCACTGTTACAAGGAGTATAATTGGGTGTTATAAGGAGGAAAATACAACTAATGCAAACTAAGGACTACAGTTAACAGTAACATTTTAATATTTTTGCATCAAGTGTAATAAAGGTACTCTACTAAATCTAAGTCTCAACAATAAAGGGGATAAGAAGTATGAGTTGATTCTTTTTTTGGAGCAATGAAAATATTTTCAAATTGATTGTGGGGATGACAGTACAACTCTGTGATTATGCCAAGAACGACTGATTGTACACTATGGCTGGATTAATAAAACTGCTTTTAAAAAAGATAAGGGAGTACTGATACGTCCTATGACACGAATGACAGTTGGAAACATTATGTTATGTGAAAGAAGCCAGTAACAAAAGGCCACAGATTGTATTATTCCATTTTTAAGAAATATACAGGTTAGGCAAATCCACAGGACAGAAAGTAGATTGGTGACTGACTAGGGTTAGCAGGGTTCAGGGAAAGGGGCGTAACTGCTAATGTGTATAGGCTTTCTTTCCGGGGTGAGGAAAATGTCTTAGAATTAGATAGTGGGGATGGTTACACCACAGTATGAATATACTAAAAACCACCAAGTTGGGCGGGCCGCGGTGGCTCAGCGGGCAAGAGTGCTTGCCTGCCGTGCCGGAGGACCCCGGTTCGATTCCCGGCCCCAGCCCATGTAAAAAACAAACAAACAAACAAAATATAATAAAACAAGAAAATGTTTAAAAATGTTTCCCTTTCTTCCTCCCTTCCTTCCTTCTATCCTTCCTTCCTTCTCTGTCTTTCCTTCCCTTCCTCCCTCTCTTAAAAAAAAAAAAAAAAAAAAAAAAAAAAAAAAAAAAAAACCACCAAGTTGTACACTTTAAATAGGTACATTGTATGGTTTAGCATTTGTATCTGAATTTTAGGGCTGGGGTGGGGAATGGGAATTGACTGATAATGGGTATGCAGTTTCTTTTTTAGCTGTTTATTTTTTTAAACATTTTTAAATTATGAAATATAACATATACAAAAAAGCAACAGATTTCAAGATACATTGTTACAAAGTTATAGAACAGATTTCAGAGTTTAGTATGAATTACAGTTTCACGGTTTTAGGTTTTTCCCTTCTAGCTGCTCCAAGACACTGCAGACTAAAAGAAATAACAATGATTCGTAAGTCATACTCATTTGTTAAATCCTATCTTCTCTATTATAACTCCTCCTTCTCCTTTGATCCTTCTCCCAATCTTTAGGGGTATTTGGGCTTTGCCCATTCTAAGGTTTTCATGAGGAAAAGGGTGTCAGTAATATGGGATAGGGGGATGGAACTAGTTGGTCTTCTTGGAGAGGTTGGTCCCTCTGGATTTTAGAACTTATCTGGCCTAGGAACCCATCTGGAGCAGTAGGTTTCTGGAAAATAATGACTTCAAAAATGAAATTTTTGAAGAATCTCAGATAGAGCCCTAGGTGTTCTTTAGGGCTGACAGATTTGGCAAACCATGGTAAATAGCAATATCTAGCTGAAGCTAGCGTTTAAGAGTAGCCTCCAGAATAGCCTCTCAACTCTATCTGAACTCTCTCTGGGTATGCAGTTTCTTTTAGAAGAGTATGAAAATGTTCTAAAATCAGATTGTGGTAGTGGTTACATAACATTGTGAATATACAAAAAAACATTAAACTGTACACTGTAAATGTATGAATTGTATATGATGTGAATTATATCTCAGTAAAGCTTTCTTTTTTTTTTAAATCTACCCAACAACAGTAGAATATACTTTTTTCCCCAAATTCACATAGAGTATTTACAACAATGACTGCGTTCTGGGCTATAAGCAAATTTAAACACATTTTAAAGATTTCAAATAATAAATTTGTTCTCAGACTAAAATGGAATTCAATTAGAAATCATTAATAAAAAGATATTTTTATAATGTCCAAATTAAACCACACACTATACAACTCATAAAGCACAGAAAAAAATCACAAGAGAAATTATAAAGTATTTTGAACTGAATGAAAATGAAATACTGTATGTCAGTATTTATAGGAAAAGTCAAAGCACTGCTTAGAGGGAAATATACAGCATAAACACAAATTTTAGTGTTGACAGGGATCAAACTAGTGGCCTAATCTTCCGCCTTAAGACACTAGAAAAAGAAGATCAAATTAAAACTGAAATAAGTAGAAAATAAGGAAATAATGTGGGTGCATGGATGGTTCAGAGGTAGAAAGCTCACCTGCCATGCAAGAGATCCAAGTTTGATTCCTGGCCCTTGTACCTCAAAAAACTAAATAAATAAAATGAAAGGGAAATAATGGTAAGAACTGAAATCAATAAAACAGAAAAAAAATAGAGAAAATCAATTTCCAAAAGCTAGTTTTTTGAGATCAATAAAATTAATAAACCATCAAGCCAGACTGATGAAGAATAAAAGACAGTTCCATGAAGATGGTGGTGTGGGGTGGGCGGACGGATTTCACCCCTCCTCTGTGGGACAAGGTATGGGACAGGGAGAGAATGACCAGGGCTGTGTTATAAGGGATGAATGATCTAAGAGAGTCTCCAGGGTTTCTTGGGGAGAAGAGAGACAGGGTGATCGGGACAAGGGGTGCAGGGGGTGTCTAATCAGCCATGATCAAAACCAGGGGCAGAAGGCAGCATGTGGGGAAGGGCAGATCCAACAGTCCCTCCACTCAGCCTGCCCCAACTGCTGGCTGAGGAAACCTCCTTGAGCAGCTCCACAGCCGGCAGTTTGCAGGGAGCCTGGAGGCATGCCTGGTTATCTGATGCTAAAAACCATGCCCACAGGAGCTGGGAGTGGTTGCTTGGCCAAGCACTACAAATAACTATAGGTTGCATAAGCTGTGTGTCCACCAGGCACCAGGTGCCTCAGTTCAGCTGCTCCCCCAGGGGCTGCTGTCCCCTGTCCTCCCTACCGCTGGCTGGGAGCAGCCTACCCACCCAGCCCCACCAACCACACGTACTATCTCCTCAGCCCACTGCTGCTGTCAGGAGGGGCAGACGTGAGGGAAGAAGGAGCCTCAGGAGCACTATCTGCTGGGAAGAAGAGGTAAGTGTGGTCTGCAAACTTGCTATCAACCCAGTTTTTGTTTTTGTTTTAATATATTTTTCTATATATTTTTATGTATATTTTCATGTATTTATACTTTTATCTATTTAAACAAAATTTTTCTCTCCCTTCTGTAGGCACCAGTCTGAGTTCGTTCATTCCCAGTATATCTTGGGGTGTCTCCTTCTGACTTTGGGGCCTACATCTGTTGAGGTATGTTTATTTTTTTCTCATATTTTAAATTTATTTATTTATTTATTTAGGGGTGAATTGGCTGGGAATTGAGCCTGAGTCTCATGCATGGCGGGTGGTTTTTCTGTCACTGAGCTACCCATGCATCTCTGCTTAGCTTTTTTAAACATGGGCAGGCACTGGGAATCGAACCTGGGTCTCTGGCATGGCAGGTGAGAACTCTGCCACTGAGCCACCACAGCCCACCCTCTGCCTAGCTTTTAATAGATCTTCAAGGGGAATTCTACCCTACATGAAATCTGGGCCTTGGTTTGGCAGGGAATTACAAAAGCTAACTTTCAATGCAAAATCAAGTAAAAACAAACTTTAGACAAGGAAACAACTTGCAAAATAAAATGCCCTGAACATAATAGAAAATCACAAAGCACGTGAAGACCCAAGCAGAAATGGCCTAGCCAAATGACCAAGTCAAAATATAGGAGAGGACAGTGAATACAGAACAACTACTTAAGGATAGCTATAAAGAAATAAAGAATATTAGGAACACTCAAAAAGAACATAAAGAAAAATTAGAAAAAATTGCTTAGAAAAATGGCAGATCTCATAGAGTTGAAAGATACAGTAGGCCAAATTAGAAATATATTAGAGACACATGATAGTGGATTCAAAGAAGCAGAAAGAAGAATAAGCGAGCTAGAAGACAGAACAATTGAATTATAGTACAAAAGAACGAATGGCAAGAAAGATGAAGAAATGCAACTGGATCCTTTAGGGAAATGATGGAAAACAGGAGGCACTCAAATATAAGAATCATTGGGGTCCCAGAAAGAGAAGGGAAGAGTAAATGGCTGGGAAGTTTAGTTGAAGATATAATTGGGGAAAACTTCCCAACCCTCATATAAGACATAAATATGCAAATCAAAGAGGCCCAACAAACCCCAAATAGAATAAATACAAATAGACCTACTCCAAAAGATGGAAACAATCCAAGTGCACATCAACAGGCGAGTGGATTAACAAATGTGGTATATACATACGATGGAATATCATGCAGCAGTAAGACGAAATGAGACCCTGAAGCAAATTACAAGATGGATGAGCCTTGAGGACATAATCCTGAGTGAAATAAACTAGACACAAAAGGATAGATACTGTATGATTCCACTTTTATGACCATGGTAAAGGTAAAATCAAAGGCTTATAATACAGAATATAGAGGATCTAGAGATGCACAGAAGCTACAGGTGGGTGAACAGATAACTAATGAGATTGCACTTAAATGTAAGGGAATAGATAGAAGTGAAGGTGGTTCACTAGTGGGTCTATAAGTAATATCACCATATTGAAGGTGAACATAATTGAAAGGAGTTGTATAGACCCATGTGTCCCATCGATTAATACTACAAATATAAATAAGTTCTTGCATGAACTACTTCAAAGGCATGAAACTTGTACAAAGAGTGTATAAGTTCAGGATATGGGGGTAAACTGCTATTGCATGCTATGGGCTGTGTTTAACGGAAAATATTAACAGTACCACAGCAACACCAGGGTTAAATAATGAGGGGAGGGACAAGAGTTAAGAGGAGGTTTGGATTTTCTATTTGGTGAGGGTGTGTTTATTGGCTATCTTTCTCCTGGGAACAATGAATTATCTAAAATTGAGAGTGTTGATGGACTGTTGACTTTGGACATTCGACATGATGCCCAATGAATGGAGGTGGCTGAAAGATGCACTGAGTGAGAAGTAGATTGGCGAATGAATAGCAGCACTGTTCACAATTGCCAAGAGATGGAAACAATCCAAGTGCCCATCAACAGAGGAGTGGATAAACAAAATGTAGCATATACATATGATGGAATATTACGCAGCAGTGAGACAAATGAACTCCTGAAGCATATGACAGGGTACCACAGCAATACCAGAGGCAACTAACTAGGGGATGGGGGGGTGGGGGGGAAGTACAAGAGATAAGGGATAGTTTGGATTCGACAGTTGGTGACATTATATTTGCCTGTTCTTTAACATTATGGACCAATGAAAACTGTCTAAAATTGAGAGTGCTGCCAATTATACAACCAAATAAGATATTGTAAGACGTAGTTTATTTTGGACATTATCCATGATGCTCAATAGATGGAGGGAGCCAAAGGATACAATGACTCAGAAGTAAAATGGTGAACGGTGATAACATTTTTATGATGGAATTTGGTGTGGCTACAAAAAGGAGGGACATCGAGAGGCATGCAACAAACTGAATAAACCTTGGGGACAATGAGCTGTGCAGAATGGGCCATAAACAAAAGAACAAATATGGTAAGGTCTCTCTCAGAAAAAATTTATTAAAAAAATGAGAGCCTAGATTATGGGCCCTTATAGCAGTCACATTTGGTCTGAAGTTATGGATGTATTTCTGGATTCTGAGGCACTGAACTCTATGTGTATCAGCTAGTATTTCCCTGGAACTTTGAGTAGCTCTGTGACACCTAGGTCCCAGAAATGGACTGTTGCAGACCTGAACATTAGCTCAACTATATATAAAATAGTTGAAGTAATTGAGAAAGAGATCAGGCCTCAATTAGAGTTTAAAACGAAGCTGGCTGGTCAAAGTTAAATAGACTGCAGGGTAAAAGATAATAGTGTATGTACTCTAAACCTTCAGCTGGTGTATGAAATCAAAGGCAGAGAGGTTTTTTATGTCTAGAACCTAAATTTTTTTGAGCACATAGACTGAATCAGTCTTTCTGGATGGCTCATTTAGACAGCCTGGACTCCTGGAGTCCAGAACGAGAATGAGGTTTTTTAATTTTCTATGGCTTAGTGTAATACCACCAAAACTATGGTGGGCTGATAATTAAAAAGTATTGGTAGAGCAGGCCACAGTGGCTCAGCAGGCAGAGTGCTTGTCTGCTATGCTGGAGACCCGGGTTCGATTCCCTGTGCCTGCCCATGCAAAAAAAAAAAAAAGTATTGGTAGAGTCCCTTGAGGGTCTGAAGGGAAATATATATATATTTATATATAATATGGGACTATTAAACTCTTTGAGAAACCTCAGATACCCTCCCAACCACTGGGGACTCCCAAGAAAATAGGCCACTCGCTGGATTGTGAGGCATGCTCTTATGAAATTTATTTCTGTTGGGGAGACACTAAGACTACCCACAATGAGGCCTAAGAGTTGCTCCCAGGAAGACTCTTTGTTGCTCAGATGTGGCCTCTCTCTTTCTTTCTCTAAGCCCAACTCTGCAAGGAAAATCTTTGCCCTATCCCCCAACCCCACACTACATGGTACAAACCACTCAAGAGTGAAAATCTCCCTGACAATGTGGGTCATAACTCCCAGGAATGAGTCTGGTCCTGGCAACTTTGGATCGACATAAGCCTTCCTGACCAAAAGGGGAAAAGGAAGTGTAATAAGATAAGGTATCAGTGGCCAAGAGAGATCAAACAGAGTTAAGAAGCTATTCTGGAGGCTGCTCTTATGCAAGTTTTGTTAGACAGTGCTAATTCCTATGGTTTGCTAAACCCCAATCAACATCACTCCTGTTAACTTTTAAGAATACCTTGGGCTCGAACTGAGACTCTAAGGCTTCATGCACTAGGTTTGCTTTCCTGGAACATATAATTCCCAGAGGTTTCCTAGATTAGATAAATCCTGAAACTCAGAGGAATCAGCCTTTCCAGGATTATCAATTAATTATATCACCTATCCTTTAATGCTGATACACCTTCTCAACATGAAAAAGTCAGATCAGGCATCCCCAAAGATTCCTATAGACTGAGAGAAGGATTAAAGAAGAAGAAGTTAGAACAGAGAAAACGGCATTTGACAAACGAGTATGGCTGCTGAATCACTATATTGTTATTCCGTCTAGCCTCCGGTGTTTTGGAACAGCCAGAAGGAGAATCTGAGACGGTGGAATGGTAGCCCATGACAAACTCTGGGATCTGTTCTCTAACTACTTTGTTGAAGTGTGCTTTGAAAATTATGGCTTTTTTCTTTCTTTGCTTTGTATATATGTTATATTATTCACTTAAAAAACACGTTTTAAGACGTTAAGCCCATGGATACCACAAAGAAAATATCAGAGAACATGCAAGCTCATCAAGATACAAAGTAGAGGAAAGGCTACCAGGGTTGGGTGGAAGCAGGGGCGATGGGGGGTTAATGCAAAATAGTGTAGGGTTTCTGTGTGGAGTGAAGGAAAGGTCCTACTAATGGGCTGTGGTGAGGGTTCCACATGACTGTAAATAGTATGCTTGGGAGTGACTGAGATGGGAAAGCTTATGTTGTATATGTGTTTCCACAATTTTAAAAAAGGAGAGAGAAACAAGGGATGACAGTTAAATGCAATACGTGATACTGGGTGGGATCTAAGAATGGAGGAGAAATGGCTCAAAAGGATATTATTGGTATATAAAATTAATCTTATCAGTGTTAAATTTCATGAACTTGATAACTGTACTTAATGTGATTCCATAATTGAATGTCCTTGTTTGTAGGAAATGTCAGTGGAAGTATTATGAGTTCAAGGGGTCTGATGTGACCAACCTGCTCTCAAATGTTCAGAAAATTAGACAGACAGATAGGTAGATAGATAGATACAGAAAATGTGTAAAAATATTAAAATTTGTGGCATTTGGATGGGGTAGGGTTACAATGGAGTTCTCTGTATGGGGTTTGTATTGGTTTTGCAGCTGTTAAGTAAGTTTTAAATTATTTCAAAATGAAAGTTAAAAATTAAAATTAAAAAATAAAATTTATTACAAAGTAATAAATAATGTGCGCCAATAACATAAGAATAGACATATAGAACAATGGCATAGAATTAAGAGTACAGAAATAAACATGCATATTTATGGTTAAATGTTTTTTGGCAAGGGTGCCAAGATAATACAGTGGCGAAATAATAGCCTTTCAGCAATTGGTACTGGAACATCTGGAGCCACTTACTGTAGAATGCAGACGGACATTTATAGTATGCAAAACAGCATAAAATGGATCAGAGACCTAGATACAAGTGCTAAGACTATAAAACTCCTAGAAGATAATGTAGGAATAAATCTTCACCTTCAATTAGGCAATTGTTTCTAAGACACCAAAAGCATAAGCTACCAAAAAAAAAAAAAACCAGATAAACTGGACTTGGTCAAAATTTAAAACTTTTATGCTTCAAAGGACACTAACAAGAAAACAAAAAAGATGATGCACAAAATATTTGCAAATCATATTTCTAATAAGGGTCTAGTATCCTAAATACACAAAGAAATTTAGAAGTCATTGATAAAAAGACATTGCTGTGGGTGATGAAAAATGTTACAGCCACTTTGGCAATTTCTTTAAAAGCTAAACAGATACACTTACTATGTGATCCTGGGCCTTTATCTCAGATAAATGATAACTATGTGTGCTGGTTTAAAAGGATGAATGTACCCTAGAAAAGCCATGTTTTAATCCTAATCCCATTTTGTAAAGGCAGCTATTTCTTCTAATCTCTATTCAGTATTGTATGCTTGAATCTGTAATTAGATAATCTCTCTGGAGATGTGACTCAATCAAGAGTGGTTGTTAAAATGGATTAGTTGGAGATGTGTCTCCACCCATTTGAGTGGGTCTTGATTAGTTTCCTATAAAAGAGGAAAATTTTGGAGAATGCGGGATATTTCCCAGACAGCAGAGAAGGACGTAGCCACAAGAAGCAGAGAGTCCACCAGACAGCAACCTTTGGAGATGAAGAAGGAAAACGCCTCCCGGGGAGCTTCAGGAAGCCAGGAGAGAAAGCTAGCAGATGACACCGTGTTCACCATGTGCCTTTCCAGATGAGCGAGAAACCCTAACCCTGTTCTCCATGTGCCCTTCCACTTGAGAGAGAAACCCTGAAGTTTGTTGGCCTTCCTGAACCAAGGCACCTCTCCCTGGATGCCTTAGATTGGACGTTTCTATAGACTTGCTTTAACTGGGACATTTTCTTGGCCTTAGAACTATAAACTAGCAACTTACTAAATTCCCATTTTTAAAAGCCATTCCATTTCTGGTACATTGCATTCTGACAGCTAGCAAACTAGAACACTATGTGTACACAAAAACCTATATACAATTAATGGCTCATAGCAGCTTTATTGGTAACAGCTCCAAACTACAAACAACCAAATTCTTCTACAACAGGTGAATGGTTAAACCAAGTATGTTACATCCATATCATGGAATACTATCTGGCAATAAAAGATAATGAACTATTGATATACATTCAACTTGGATGGATCTCATCAGCATTATGCTGTGTGCTGTGTGGAAAAAAAAGTCCATCTCAAAAGGTCACACACTAACATAGCTAAACCTATAGTGGAAAATGACTGTGGTTAATTGTATAAATATAAGCATGTTCTTCTAAGTGCTAGAATAAATGTATGTCACTATCACAAGGTTAATA
Source organism: Tamandua tetradactyla (assembly GCF_023851605.1). Classification (NCBI taxonomy): domain Eukaryota; kingdom Metazoa; phylum Chordata; class Mammalia; order Pilosa; family Myrmecophagidae; genus Tamandua; species Tamandua tetradactyla. The sequence continues at coordinate 42,064,922 of NC_135332.1, forward strand.
ATAAGATGTTATATGGGAAAAATAAAATTAATGCAAACTAAGGATTGTTAACTATAACAATGACATTGCAATATTTTTTCATCAATTGTAACAAAGGCACTACAGCAAAGCTAAGCGTCAATAATAGAGGTATAGAAGGGGTATGGGACTTTTTTTAAGAGCTGAAAATGTTCTCATATTGATTGTGGTGGTGAGTGCATAACTGTGATTGCATGAAGAGCCATTCATTGTATGCTTTGGATGGATTGTACGGTATATGAATAAAACTGTTTTAAAAAAATAAAAATAAAACAATGGTCACATACTGTTATGTGATTCCATTTATATAACATTCTTAAAATGACAAAATTATAAATACGGAAAACAACTAGAATTTTCCAAAGGTTATGGATGGTTGCAACTAGAGAAGTGGATGTGGCTATAAAGAAACAGCATGCGGGAGATCTTTGTGGTTGTGGAATAGCTCTGTACCTTTACTGCAATGGCAGCTACACGGACCTACACATGTGCTAAAATGACAGCACCATACACACACTTTATACCGATGTCAATTTTCTTGGTTTGAAATTGTACGGTAACTGCATAAGATGTAACCAATAGGAGAAACTGGTATACACGGGATCTCTCTTACTATCTTTGCAACTTTCTGTGACTCTATAATTATTTCAAATTAAAAAGGTTTTACAAATTCTATCGATGGAATCCATCCTAAGGATAGACTAAAAATGAGAAGCCATAGTGTTACTTCAATAGATGCAGAGAGAGCATTTGGAAAAATCCACCATCTATTTATAAATACCCCTAACAGATAACCTGAGTAAGAGCAGCTTTGAAAAACCTATAGCTAAGAACATTCTTAATAATGGCATAAGAGTCAATGTTTTCCCCTAAGATCAGGAACAAAGTAAAGACATCTGTTATGATCAATTGTATTTCACATTGTATTGGAGTCCCTTGCCTGTGCAATGAAACCAAAATAAAAATATTTTAAGCATACAGATAGGAAAGAAATAAGTAAAGCTGTTTTTATTCAAGCTTTTATTCAAGACCACATGATCATCAATGTTGAAAATTCTAAAGAACCTATGAAAAAAGCTACTAGAAGTAATCAGTGTGTTTAACAAAGTTTCAGGACACAGGGTTGATGTACAAAAATAAATTTGTTTTTATATAGTAATATTTCCCTTAGTGTTACTCTGCAGATGATCAGTTCTTTCAATGCTTACTTATCTGAAAATGCTTGTATTTTAACTTCACTTTTTTTAAGGGATGTTTTTACTGGCTGTAGAATTCTAGGTTGGAGTTATTTTCTTAACAACTTCAAACATAACAATCTACTGTCTTCTGAATTCCGTTATTTTTGTTGACATGTCATGTGTCACATGCCATTTCCTTCCTCCGGCTACTTTTAAGATTTTTCTCTTTGATTTCAGTTTTTAGCACTTTTAGCATGCTGTTCCTAGTGTACTTTTTTTTTTTTTTTTTGTATTTATCCTGCCTGGGATTTGTAGCACTTCTAGAGTCTATGACTTGAGATCTCTCTTAAGTTCAGGGAAATTATTAGGCATGAGCTCTTCAAATATTGCTTCTGAATCATTCTCTCTTCTTTTCTTCTAGGATGCCAAAATGACTCTCAGATCTTTTATACCCAACTTATTCTATATTCACTGGAAGAAACTGACTTAAAGTGCCCTAATCTCTTTGAAATATTTTCAGATTATCATGCCATAAATTGCATAACATAAAGAAAACAATTCCTTATTTGAGGATAGGCAACAAAGTTTCTAAATAGCTTTCAAAGGTATAAATATATTCTTTCTTTGATTTGTGAAGTAAACACTTTCATTTTAAAAAGGAAGCAACAGTCTCAAATACTGTTTTGATACTTAAAACTGTATTTTATAAACATCAACTTCTACTCACTCACACTTACGGAAAAAGTCTGTATCCTTCATTTATTACTAACAGGCAGGGATAGATGGTTGTGGACGCATAGTTCTGTTTTAGCTTTTGTTTGAGCAGCTTCCAAAACATCGTACTATAGGTTTTAGAATTTCTGCCAAGTGCAGCTCAGATTAAATTTCTTTGTTAGAACTGCTTTTTAAAGCATCTGGATCAGAAATCATATACTTGTGCTGCATAGCAAAGAAACATTTGGAAATCATCAGAAAAGTCATAATAGAGAATGATAGTATATTGTATGTTTTTTCTCAGGGTAGGCAAAGGCTAAAACAAAAAAAGTCTTTTTATTCAGAATTTAGAAAATGCTAGGCTGATATTGTAAAAACATTTTCAGCATCAAAGTAAGCACCTGTAGCTTACTTTGAAAATAATGTTATTTTGCATATAATTGCTCCTAAAGCTATCATGGAATATTTCTGAGTAAAAGTAGAGATTTCTGCCTTTTACCTAATTTCATTGCTATACACACACACACACAGGTTAAGAAGACATACAAGCTTACAATTTTTTAGCTTAACAATGTAATTTTATTTTCATTTCTTCCCCAAATCAACAAAAAACTAATTAAGGAAAGAAATTGTCCTAAGTTTGGTTCAAATTTCATTAGACAACAATAATCGCATCTGTTCTAAAGAGAAGGGGCCATCTTTTTTTGTTGTACACACACAGACAAATCTCCAAGGAAAGCCTTGGGTTTCTAATATAGTACACTGGCTAATTTTCATAAGTGGGTCAGAATTTCAAAACAAGTCTCAGAAGTTTTGTACCTCTGAAATAAACCTGAATCTTTAATAGTTTCCAAAATGATTGATGGGTTGTGGAGAAATCATTTAATTATCCCACATAGAACCATGAGAAGGTACATTTAGGTTGCAGTCTGGATATCCAAACGATTTAGTGGATAGGCTCCAGACTGTGGAATCAGAAGAAAAGAATTATTTTTTTTCTGGTCAGAATGTGACCTTTGTCATTGCTTCCTTCTGTGACATTCTGAAATTGAGAAATGACTTTCTCCTCTATAATATTCACTTCAAAAGAATGGTATGAACCTATGAAGTCAACATGGGTACATCACAGCCTAAATGTACCACCTCATGACTAGATAAGGTATAATCAAATGTTCTCTCCAGATCCCATAAATCACATCATACATTGACACCATTTTGGTGCTAAATTAAGATGTCTGTAGTTCTTATATTTGTGAAGTACATCCTTCAGATTAATAGGGCTGCTTTTTTTTTTCAAAATCCCTATTACATGCTTATTTTTCCTCATTTTTTTAGTCAAGGAAGATGTTCAGGGAGTAAGGAAATGCACTTTTGCTTTTTTAGAGCCTACCTTATCTCTACCTTAGAGAAACTGCTAAAATATGATGTCTGAACTAGAAGCAGCAATGAAGTTTACATTGATTGATATAAATATGGATGGCTTTGTTCAGCTGAAGGCTGCCGGTAGGAGTTCCTGGGATATGTAATACATTATCTTATTACACTCATTTTATGGAAGCTGATCCTGATGGGACAGTGGAAGGAGAACTTACTCCAGCTTTCTGGAAAAGCAATTAATCCTACTGCTTATGTAGCAACCATGTCTTGGATCACACTGGCGTGCTGGCACCCTTTCTCCCTTTATTAAAACAAAAATGCAGCTGCTGACCAGAAGTGCAGCTCTACAAGTGGGGCTTTCATCGTGTTGGTAGGAGATTCATATCCAGGGTTGACATCATTTCAGCTATAGCGCTTTCATTATTAAAGGTTGGAATTTCAAGTTTGTTTATTAAAGAGTTAAAGCTGTAGGTTAAATCACCAAATTGAAATCCACTTATTTCCTATCCTATGATAAGTGGATAAGGTGTGCTGGAAAATGTAGTTTTCAGATTTTACCACCAGATGAATTATTTTAATTATGAAACACATTTTATCAGAAAGAAACTTTTTTTTTTCCTGAATCTAGAATTTCTTGTTTATAATCAAGTCTCCACATCCTTTATTTCTATAAGTACATTTAGCAGTTGTTTTAGAGCTGTTGACTATTAAGTGTTAGTAAAAATTGTGGCTGGGACTTTTACTCAGCCCTTTGTGGCAACTTTATTGTGTACTTCATCTGTTTCTAATAAGTTTCTACGCTGATAATTCTTTGAGACACGTGGCATTCACCATGTCTACGAAGATTTTTTAACTCACTGTATATAGTCTTGTGCTAAAGAGCTCTTTTAATCTGTAATCCAATCTTTTTCATGGCGGTGCATCTTTTATTGTATAAACAATATTAGCAGAATGCTTTTTATCTAGGATTTAATGTAAATTCTATTTTAAAAGGCAGAATTGACATTATATAGGTAACAAAAACATTTTTACCAGACCTTAATGAAGTAGAAAGCTCCAAATGCAATATATTTTATATTCTTAAATTTCCAGTGTTTCAGGTTTTTGACATTTTAGCTCTTGCTTTTTCATTAAAACATAGTCTATTGCGCTTGACCTTTGGCTTTCATAAAAAGCCACCGTAATAAAGACCACTGAATGAGCACACAATGCGCTCTGTGCATTCTGCACAGGTATAAGTAATCGGATTTTGTTGTTGTTACTTTTTCATCTTGTGATTTAAGATGAAAGGAGAATTTAGAAAAAGCAACTGGAGTGAAGCTGCAACAACAGTCTGATATCTCCTCTTTGAAGACTATTAAATTGTTTAGTTGCATGTACAGGAAGTAGGATGTGAATAGATCCAAAAGTTTACATTTCTTAAGATAAACATATTACCTATTATAATGGTTGCAATTATAAATACGTCATCATTGGGATGAAAAACAAAGAAATCTTTAGAAAGATAATTGTGATGGAGTTTTACATGCAGTGGTAATCAGTAAATTAGTTGCAGTCAAAAGGTTAAGTATCCCAGAGAAGTTGCAATTTTTGCTTTCTATATCTACACTTAAAGTAGTTTCAAAAACCCATAAAAACTGGATATTTGATGCAGAATCATAAAAATAATATTCTGATTCCAATTTTATTTTAGAAAAACTTAAATCTCACAAAATACATACCAAATATCATGAATGGTACTTGAAATACAGTTTCTATACACTGAAAACTATTATTTATCATTCACCAACTTGTGTATATGATATCTTTGTCACTGCAATTTGCTAACATAAATATCAATTTCTTTCTTCAGCTACACATTGGTGGTGCCAGAAATACAAATCCAAATACTGAATTTCCATAGGCCTATGTTTAAAATGCTTATCCATAGAACAGTTCAAACTACAGAAATAAAAAGTTCTTCTCTAAAACACTTTGGTGTTTAGGTGATAGCATAATATAATGGCAATTATGATGCATACATCCTATTATCCGATTCTATTGGTTCTGTTGTTAATATTACTTCTGATGGTTGACACCATCCAAAACTTACAGACAGGGAAATTGAGCAGCATGCTGCTTTTATTATTGCAAAGGTGAGGAGTGAATTTAAGTTTCCTGCTAAGTTCTCAGTCTGTGCATCAATTACTATACTAGATGTACTATTATTCTATCAAAATAGAAAGTATCAAAAAGATTAAAAGACTCACAATCAAAGCATGGCTGAACACAGACATTAAGACAAGACTGCCAACACTAGAAGAAATCAAGTACGAATTTTTAAAAACTTCTCTTTCATCAGTAACAATGATCACTTTCTTTCAGTGGAATTAGCAAACATGGAAAAACACACAATTTTCAAGAAATTAATAACATTAAATATTTTAAGAAATGAATATGACAATTGAGTAAAATTATTGCTGTATTTTAGGAGAGTGTAGCCCATTCAATGGTCCTAGGGAAAATAAATCAATTGAAGATAAATTTAAAAAATCTTTATTTAGTTTTCTATATTTCTTTTAAAGCAATGAGACAGAAAGAATTGCAGTATATTCATTGTGTATGTATCCCAGAAAGGCATATATAAAACTCTAAATCATCAGTTATATGAAATTATAATATCTTTTATTATATAAAGTTTCTCAGTATGTCATATCGTTGGTGTTAAGTCTTTGGGCACGGGAGATATATATATGCATTTGTGTGTGTATGTGTGTATGAACATGTATGTCCTGGGAGCGGAGGGAAGAAAGCAGAAGTGAAAAAGGAAAGATGGGAAAATAAATAAATAGAATGAAGAAAAAATGAGACTCATAATAAATTATAAGCAGCAGACAAGTATTTATAGAGTACCTACTATGAATTCAGCACAGGTGTAAACAGAATGTAGGGGAAATTTAAGACGACCTCTGTTTTCAAAGAATGTAAAATCCAATGGGAGTGGCCAAATTAATGTATGAAATCAGGTCTTCTTTGTTTCCACTAAGAAACTATAATTTCTTTGCTAAAAAGCATGGTGGGTCACAACTCCTTGTACAGAGAAGCAGGCCTATGGAAATGCCATAGCATCACTATTTTCAGTTCTCTAGAATGCAGCTGCTAAGGAGGTCAAGTGTTTTGCAACCCTTCCTTTTCCTGCTCCAGGAGCCAGCTAAAGTTAATCTGATGCTTTAATTTAAACTCTGGTTTTAGACTGGATTTTCTCCCTCTTTTGCCCCAACCCTTTGTGCATTAAAGAAAAAATATTTATAGGAAAACACTTAAATTATCAATAGAGATAAACTGACAAGAAATGTTTTCTCTTGTTATCTGATACTATTTAAATGATTTCAAATGACATTGAAGTTTGATATGAAGACTTTAAACTAAAATTAACGTCCTTTTGGGAGTTGTGTTATTACTGGAATTGTATAGATCAAGATTGTTTTACAATAGAGAAGCCATTTGCGGTTGGTTTGGGGCATAAAATGTGGCTTTGGATGTCAAACTGTAATGAAATTAAACTTATGTCCTCTTTTTTGCTTTCTTTTCTATGGACTAATCGTGAATCTTCTGTGTCACTTGAGTTTGCTTAACAGCTGGTGTTGATGAAATGATACTGGTCTTAATGTATAGTATGGACCATTATAATGAACTCAGTACAATATGCTGAAAATTTTTATGAGTCAATTCATAATGTACACGTGAACTTGTCAAAAAAATCAATACCTCAGTGGAGGATAAAGTTGTGGGACTCTAAGATCAGAGTCTTGAGATTATTCTATCATTTGTTTTCAAGTTTTTAAAAATAGCTATTTTTAAATGATATGTGGATTACATTTGCATATTTTTAGCTTTCTATTTTGCCTCATTAGGTTAGTAAACAATCAAAGATTCCTTACTAGGAATCTTTTTCCAATCTGATAGTATCTAGATGTTAAGAAAAACTGGGTATGATGATATTAATTTGCTGTTAACTAATGCCGTACAACATTGCTAAATGACAGTCCATCTGTCAAATTAATGTCATGACATCCTACTTGTTATTTTAATATGTTATAGAGGATAAAATGTGTTTTTTTAGATATGTTTTACATTTGCACTAAGTAATGGAAAGTACAATATATTATGTGCCTGTGCCCTGAGGAAAGTTTTTAACAAAAATAATTGAAGGCAATAAATCTTACCCCCTTTCCTCTGTGTTGCCCCCTATCCCAGTATACCTTCTGTATTATTGTATTCCCTATACATAGCAAGGATTCTAGATAGTGAAAAAGACTAAGCACTATTATGTGCATTACAGAATAAAATCCACAATACCTACCAAAAGTCTTCTTTGCTTGGAATATTGATTTAATAAATACTTTCTATGATCATTTGTATGATGTGATACCTTTTCTAAGATTGAAATCTACCTTAGAATGATGCTTATAAGACAAGTTTTTCAAATAATTAGGAGCATCTACAAGCTAATAAATCTCTCCACAATTTTAATTTGATTGTATATCTGGTAGGTGTTATTGCTTAAGAGAGTGAGGTGGGGGGAGGGGTTGCATGATTTATAATGTGTTCGGTTTTTGAAAAAAATTGTTAAAAGCAGCAGCAATAAAATTTAGTGCAGAGAAGTGATGCAATTCATATTTGATATATAATTTATTATTATCTTTAATCATGCCTTAATTTTGCTAACATTTCCAATATGAATTTTTAAAATTTGAAGATGATTCATTTTGAATCACATCATGCTAAGAACTGGTGTTTCTCACAGCTTTGCTTTTATATGTAAATATACAGCACACATAATTATTATACAAAAGACAGTCTCTTTTCAAAAATGACTATAAGATTTTGTAGCCTGTGTATAACATCAACCAGAGTATTTTTCAAAAGTGCTTAAATGTGACAATATATTGTGAAAAGCGAACTTTTTAACTATTTAAATGGAATACTTTTCAACAAGAAATAATGATGTGAATGAAAACTAACCCAATATATATGAATGTAGCCCAGGCTTGCAATATTGGTTTTATCCGTTAATTTTCTTAGCCCAGGTGTGTGTTTAGTGGGAAGTCATCTCACAAAGTGATGATAGATGCATTTTACTTGGAGCTGGTTAGACAAACCCAACATCTTGTACTTCTTTTGCTTGAAACTATTTGTTTAGAAACCATTGCCTATAAATGCTTAAAATCAGAATTCATGAAATTTGCTTATGATCTTTCAATAGAAGAAACACTTTTTTTTTTTAATTAAAAAAAGAATTAACAAAACAATTAGAAATCATTTCAATCTACATGTACAATCAGTAATTCTTAATAACATCACATAGTTGCATATTCATCATTGAAGAAACACTTTTTAAAGCTTTCAATGAACAAATTAGAACATTTTAAAGCCTAGGTTGGAATGAATTTTCTTCATATTCTTACTTACCACAAATTCTTACGAAATAATTTCAGAGAGAATTTTTCTAAAATGGGAAAATTTTATTGACTTTTCACAATTAGGAAATAATACACTTAAATTAATATGGATGCTGATTCATTAAATTGATATCTCTTTGAGTTTTCAGTATTTTAGAGCAGCTAGAAGTAAAAACCTAAAATTGTGAGATTGTAACCCATTTCAAAGTCTGAAATCTGTTCTACAACTAACTGTGGTGTTGTGCTTGGAAATGTATAGCTTTTTAAAATTTTATTATTTTTTTTAATTTCTAGCTTTTTTGTATATATGTTATTGTTCACAAAAAAAAAAAGGAGTGGAGAACCGGCTGCGGTGGTGGCGCGCGGGAGAGGCGCGCGGGAGCGAGGCGGCCTGGGGCGAAGAATAATCATGGGCCGGACTGGGAAGAAATCTGAGAAGGGACCAGTCTGTTGGCGGAAGCATGTGAAATCAGAGTACATGCGACTGAGACAGCTCAAGAGGGTTAGAAGAGCTGATGAAGTAAAGAGTATGTCTAGTTACAATCGTCAGAAAATTTTGGAAAGAACAGAAATCCTAAACCAAGAATGGAAACAGCGAAGGATACTGCCCGTGCACATCATGACTTCTTGTTGGGTGACCAGTGACTTGGATTTTCCAACACAAGTAATCCCATTAAAGACTCTGAGTGCGGTTGCTTCAGCACCTATAATGTATTCTTGGTCTCCCCTACAGCAGAATTTTATGGTGGAAGATGAAACTGTTTTACATAACATTCCTTATATGGGGGATGAAGTTTTAGATCAGGATGGAATTTTCACTGAAGAACTAATAAAAAATTACAATGGAAAAGTACATGGGGATAGAGAATGTGGGTTTATAAATGATGAAATTTTTGTGGAGTTAGTCAATGCTCTTGGTCAGTACAATGATGATGATGATGATGATGATGATGATGATGATGATGGAGATGATCCTGATGAAAGAGAAGAAAAACAGAAAGATCTAGAGGAAAACCGAGATGATAAAGAAAGCCATCCACCTCGGAAATTTCCTTCTGATAAAATTTTTGAAGCCATTTCCTCTATGTTTCCAGATAAGGGCACAGCAGAAGAACTAAAGGAAAAGTATAAAGAACTTACCGAGCAGCAGCTTCCAGGTGCACTTCCTCCTGAATGTACCCCAAACATAGATGGACCAAATGCTAAATCTGTGCAGAGGGAGCAAAGCTTACATTCATTTCATACGCTTTTCTGTAGGTGATGTTTTAAATATGACTGCTTCCTACATCCTTTTCATGCTACACCCAACACTTATGAGCGGAAGAACACAGAAACAGCTCTAGACAACAAACCTTGTGGACCACAGTGTTACCAACACGTGGAAGGAGCAAAGGAGTTTGCTGCTGCCCTCACCGCTGAGAGGATCAAGACCCCACCAAAACGCCCAGGAGGCCGTAGCAGAGGAAGGCTTCCCAACAACGCAGCAGACCCAGCACACCTACCATTAATGTTCTGGAATCAAAGGATACAGACAGTGATAGGGAAGCAGGGACTGAAACAGGTGGAGAGAACAATGACAAAGAAGAAGAAGAGAAAAAAGATGAAACTTCTAGCTCTTCTGAAGCAAATTCCCGGTGTCAAACACCAATAAAGATGAAGCCAAATATTGAACCTCCTGAGAATGTGGAATGGAGTGGTGCTGAAGCCTCAATGTTCAGAGTTCTCATTGGCACTTATTATGACAATTTCTGTGCCATTGCTAGGTTAATTGGGACCAAAACATGTAGACAGGTGTATGAGTTTAGAGTCAAAGAATCTAGTATCATAGCTCCAGCTCCAGCGGAGGATGTCGATACTCCGCCAAGGAAGAAGAAAAGAAAACACCGGTTGTGGGCTGCACGTTGCAGAAAGATACAACTGAAAAAGGATGGCTCCTCTAACCATGTTTACAACTATCAACCCTGTGATCATCCACGACAGCCTTGTGACAGTTCATGCCCTTGTGTGATAGCACAAAATTTTTGTGAAAAGTTTTGTCAGTGTAGTTCGGAGTGTCAAAACCGTTTTCCTGGATGCCGTTGCAAAGCACAGTGTAACACTAAGCAGTGCCCTTGTTATCTGGCTGTTCGAGAGTGTGATCCTGACCTCTGTCTTACCTGTGGAGCTGCTGATCACTGGAACAGCAAAAACGTGTCCTGCAAGAACTGTAGTATTCACAGGGGCTCCAAAAACATTTATTACTGGCACCATCGGATGTGACAGGTTGGGGGATTTTCATCAAAGATCCTGTACAGAAAAATGAATTCATTTCTGAATACTGTGGAGAGATTATTTCTCAAGACGAAGCAGACAGAAGAGGGAAAGTGTATGATAAATACATGTGCAGCTTTCTGTTCAACTTGAATAATGATTTTGTGGTGGATGCCACCCGTAAGGGTAACAAAATTCGTTTTGCAAATCATTCAGTAAATCCAAACTGCTATGCAAAAGTGATGATGGTTAACGGTGATCACAGGAAAGGCATTTTTGCTAAGAGAGCTATCCAGACTGGTGAAGAGCTGTTTTTTTATTACAGATACAGCCAGGCTGATGCCCTGAAGTATGTGGGCATCGAAAGAGAGATGGAAATCCCTTGACATCCGCTATCTCCTCCTTCCCCTCTTCCTCTGAAACGGCTGCCTTAGCTTCAGGAACCTCTAGTATTGTGGGCAATTAAAAATTAAATGCAGTTTGAAATTCTGAATTTGCAAAGTACTGTAAGAATAATTTATAGTAATGAGTTTAAAAATCAACTTTTTATTGCCTTCTCACTAGCTGCAAAGTTTTTTGTACCAGTGAGTTTTGCAGTAATGCAGTATGGTACATTTTTCAACTTTGAATAAAGAATACTTGAACTTCTGAAAAAAAAAAAAAAAGAAGAAGAAAAAAATGTCAATCATGATGATCAAAAAGTATTTAAGCCTTCTAGCCTCCTCTATTCTGGAGCAGCTAGAAGGAAAAATATGAGAGGATTGTATGGTAGCCCATGACAAACTCTGGGATGTGTCCTGTAACCACTTTTTGAAGAGTGCTTTGAAAACTATTGCTTTTTTATTTTTTTGCTTTGTATGTATGCTATATTACACAATAAAAAAAAGTTTAAAAAAAAAAAAAAACTCAGGAAAGAAGGGCCAGTAGACATTACCATGTGGCTTTCCACGTAACAGAGAAACCCGGATTCGACTGGCCTTTCTTGAGTGAAGGTATCCACTTTTTCAAGCCTGGATTTGGACATTTTCATGGTCTTTGAATGGTACATTTGCAACCTAATAAATCCCTTTGTAAGAGCCCCGCTCCCAAAAAAGTTATACACTTTTGTTGTAAAGTTCAAGCAACCTAAAAATTTTGAAAGTGGAAATACCACAAAATCTCACCTCTCAGAGAACAGAATATTTTTCAAATTTAATTGCACTTGTTCATAGTACTTTGCAATATGCCTTCTTTCACTTAATATATCATAGGTAGCTTTTCATATCAATACATATATAGATCTGGATGATAATTTTTAATGATGACATGGTATTCTGCTATATAGGTAAAACCCAACATATTTAATGAATTCCTCTACTTATGGACATTTAGATTATTCCAAATTGGGTTATTATGAAACTATATTGCATTTGTTTGATGATTTCCTGGGAATAAATTTCTAAAAAGTCAAACTATTGGATTTAAGTGTTAGATATGTTAATTTTTATATATCTTGCATAACTACTCTCTGAGAATTATACCAACATGCAAATTTATAGTGCCACCAACAGTGTATGAGTATTCCACACCCTTGTTCTCTCTATAATCCATCTTTTTAATATTTGTCAATAGGATAAAAATGATATTTTATTGTTTTAAGTTACAAATCTTCTATTACTGATGAAGTAGTACATCTTATACATATATTGATGATTTTAGATTTTGTTTGTGGATTGCCAAGTGATACATGTCTGGTATTTTTTCATTTCTAAGTAGTCACCCTCTTCTTATTGATTTGTAAAAGTCCCTTATGGAGCAAGGATATTAACACTTTGTATCTTTTAACTTGATTAGAAGACATATTATTGTATTATGTGGTCAATTATGTGGTCAATTTTTTTTTTGCATGGGCAGGCACGGGGAATTATGTGGTCACTTTTATCAGACTTTTTATTGATGGTTTCTAGCTCTGGGGTATGCTCAAAAAGGTCTTCCTCATCCCAACAGTTTTTCTTCTAGTTCTTCAATAGTTTCGCTATTCTTTTGTCTCTTTATGCATTTTAAATTCCTACATAATTAATGTACAATAAATTATACATTTTAAAGTGCATAATTTGACTTTTTTTGACATATTTATGTCATTAAACCATCAACACAATCAATATAAAGAACATATCCATCACCTCTAAAAATTGCCTCATGCCTTTTTGTAGTCCCTCCCTCCCACACCTCTCTTCCCCACCTTTCGCCCTCATTCCCAACCACTGATTAGCTTTCCAATACTGTAGATTAGTTTACTTCCTAAAATTTAATATGAATGGAACCATAGCATTTATATTCATTTTTGCCTGCCTTCTTTCACTCAGCAAAATTATTTTGAGATTCAGCCATGTTATTGCATGATTTTTAACAACTGTCCATTCCATTTTATTGTTGAGTTGTAGTCCATGCTATAGATATGTAAAACTTTATTCCTTTACATGTTCATGAACACTTAGGTTATTTCCAGTTTAGGGCTAGTACAAATAAAGCTGCTTTGAACATTTGTCCACAATTCTTTGTATGGATAAATGCTTTCATTTATCTTGGTAGATACCTAGGACTGGATTGGCTGGTCTGTGATGGTTGCATGTTTAACTTTTTTAGAAACTGCCAATCTGTTTTCCAAAGTGGTTGTACCATTCCACATTCATACCAGCAGTGTATGAAGATTCCAATGCTTCCATATTTTTAATCAACATTTGTATTGGTCAGTCTTTTTAATTTTAGCCATTCAAGTGGTGTGAGGTGGTATTTTCCTTCTATTTTAATTTGCATTTCCTTAATGACTAATGATGTAGAGAATCTCTTCATGTGTTTACATGCCATTATGTATCTTATTTGGTGAAATGTTTGTTCAAATCTTAAGTGGGTTATTTCTTTTCTTGCCAAGGAAATTTATAAAATCGCAACCCCAAATTTCCCATTTTAACCACTTTCATGTGTACAACTTGGTGATATTAATTACATACACAATATAGTGCTACCAATACCACCATCCATTATCAAAACTTTTTCATCACCCCAAACAGAAACTCTGTACCCATTAAGCAATAACTCCTCATTCTTTCCAACCCCCAACACTAAGCCCTGATAGCCTGTAATCTATTTTCTGTCTATATACATTTGCTTATTCTAGGTATTTTATGTAAGTAAAATCATGTAATATTTGTCCTTCTGTGTCTGGTTTATTTTACTCAACAGAATGTCTTCAAGGTTCATCCATATTGTAGCATGTATTAGCACTTCATTCCTTTTATGGCCCAACAATATTCCATTGTATAGATAAAAAACATTTTATTTATACATTCATCTGTTTATGGACACTTGGGTTGCTTCCATCTTTTAGCTATTGGGAACAATGCTGCTATGAACATTGGTGTACATATATCTATTTAAGTCCCTGTTTTCAGTTCTTTTGGGTATATCCCTAGTAGTAAAATTGTTGCAACATATGGAAATTCTATGTTTGGCTTTCTGAGAAACTGCCAAACTTTTTCCACAGCAGCTGCACCAATATACATTCCCACTAACAAGGTATTTCTCCACAACCTTGTCAACACTTGTTATCTTCTATTGTTCTTAATAATTTCCACCCTGGTGGTTGCAAAGTCTTACCTCACTGTGGTTATGATTTGTGTTTCCCTAATGGCTAATGGATGTTGAGCACCTTTTCATGTGCTTATGCTATTGAATTTTGAGAGTTTTTAAAATAAATTCTAAATTCAAGTCTTTTGCCATCATATATGCTTTGCAAATATCTTCTTTCAGTCTGTGGCTTGCCATACAATTTTTTAAGTGTCTTTCAAAGAACAGAAGTCTTACTTTTGATGAAGTCAAATCTGTCTATTTTTCTTTTATGACTCATGCTGTTGATACTGTAAATAAGAAATCTTTGCCTACACTCAGGTTGCAGAGATTTTTATCCTGTTTTCTTCTAGAAGTTTTATAGTTTTAGGTCTATAAAGTACTTTGAGTAGTTCTGTATGTGGTAGAAGGTACAAGGTGATGCTCACTTTTTTGAATTGAGTTGTTCCAGTAACATTTGTTGAAATGAGTATCTTCTTTCCACTGGATTGACTCTGCATCCTTGCCAAAAATAGGTTGTTCATATATGGACAGATCTATTTCAGTTCCATTTATCTATTGCCTACTTTTTCAATAATAACACACTGCTTTCATTATTATAGCTTTATAAGTCTTGAAATCAGGGAGTTTTAATCCTCCAACTTTGTTCTTCTTTTTCAAAGTTGTATTAACCATTCTAGGTCCCTTACATTTCCATATGAATTTTAGAGTCAGCTTGTCAATTTATATAAAAAAGCTGACAGGGATTTTGATTAAGATTGCATTGAATCCATAGGTCATTTTGGGGAGAATAGACATCTTTTAAAAATTGAGTCTTGCAACCCTAAACTAGGTATCTTTCTCCATTATTTAGGTCTACTTTAATTTCTTGCAATAATGTTTTGTAGTTTTGAGGGTACAGATCTGGCATATCTTTTTTTGTTTGTTTACTGTGATTTATTGCCTTTAGATATTTTTTAAATGTTTTTATTGCAAAATACAACATATGTACAAAGAAAAGAAAGAAAAAATCAATAATTTTCAAAGTACACTTCAACAAGTAGTTACAGAACAAATTTGAGAGTTTATTATGGTGTACCATTCCACTATTTCAGATTTTTCCTTCTGGTTACTCCAAAACACTGGAGGCTAGTAGAAATATCAATACAGTGATTCAGCAGTCATACTCGGTTTGTTCAATCCTATTCTTATAAGGAATTATACCTTTTCCTTCTCCTCTGATCCTTCTCCCAATCTATAGGGATCTTTAAGCAATGCTCATTCTGACTTTTTCATATTGAGAGGGGTGTCAACACTGAAGAATAGGAAGATGTAATTAGTTGATAATAGGAAGATGTAATTAGTTGATAATCTTGGAGAGGTTGACCCCTCTGGGTTCCAAGATTTGTTTGGCCTAGGAACTGTCTGGAAATTATAGGTTCTAGGAAAGCAAACTTAGTGCATGAAACTTTTATAGAATGCCAGTTCAAGCCCTCAGTGTTTGTTTGTTTAAATTAACAAACAAAAACAACACACAAACACAAACATTCTTAACATACAAACTTTCCATACACGGTATACAATCAGTGGTTCACGATATCATCACATAGTAGTATATTCATTACCATGATCATTTTTTAGAACATTTGCATCACTCCAGAAAATGAAATAAAAAGAAAACAACTCATGCCAGATGTAATTTCGGCCCCGTTCCTCTAGCTCTCTGCCTAGCAACATATTCAAGCTATCCCATTGGACCTTTCTGCTCTCAGCTCACCCAATCCCTCGCTGCCACCCCTTAGCCTCCTCACCAATCATGCAGCGCGCCTCCCCTGGCCCCCCCCCCCCATTTCCGCCTCGCCACTATATAAAGCTCTGTACTTCCTCTAATAAACGTTCCGGTGCGCATGCCTTGCCAGCTCCTCCAGTTCCCGCGCCAGTCGTTCTTCACTCTCGCGCGCCCTCCAGACCTTCGAGCCCCCGGGACCGGTCGGCTACCGAGTTCCCCCGTCTCGCTGCGAGGAAGACCCCAGGCGGGAGGAAAAGCTCCTGCAAACTCATACATACCATAACCCTTACTCCTCCTCTCAATGACCACTAGTATTTCCATCTACCCAATATATTTTAATCTTTGTTCCCCCTATTTTTTTCTATACCCCTTACCACTCCCTTTCATTAATCACTAATATTTGAATCTACTCAGTTGTGATCAATGAAAGTATTTCAATCTACTCAATTTATTTTAACATTTGTTCCCCCTATTACTCATTTATTTTTAATCCACATTTTGTAGTCATCTGTCCATACTGTAGATAAGGAGCATCAGACACAAGGTTTTCACAATCACACAATCACATTGTGAAGGCTATATCATTATTATTCAGTCATCATCAAGAAACATGGCTACTGGAACACAGCTCTACTGTTTCAGGCACTTCCTCTAGCCTCTCTAATACACCTTAAACTAAAAACGGGATATCTATATAATGCATGAGAACAACCTCCAGGATAACCTCTAGACTCTGGCCTTAGGTGTTTTTAAGAGTTAACAGGAATGGTGTTAGTTGGGGTTTTGCAAACCATGGCAAATAGCACTATCTAACTGAAGCTTGCATAAGAGTAGCCTCAAGAATAGCCTCTTGACTCTATTTGATCTCTCTTAGCCACTGATGCATTATTTTATTACACTTCTTTTCCCGCTTTGGTCAGGAAGGCATTTGTCATTCTACAGCGCCAGGGCCAGACTCATCCTCGGGAGCCATGTCCCACCTTGTCAGGGAGACTTTCACCCCAGAATATCACGTAACCTGGGCACATCTTCTGTCACATTTATTCCTAAATAGTTCATATTTTTATGCTTTTGTAAATACGTTGGTGCTTTGTTTCAATTTCTAATTGCTTGCTACTACGATACACAGATAAAATTGAATTTTAGATTTGGCTCTTGTAGCCTGCAACCTTGCTAAACTTACTTTGTTCCAGTAGTGTTTTTGTATATCCCATTGTATACTCTACATAGATGATTATGCCATCTGTGAATAAAGACAGTTTTACTACGTATTTTCCAACTAGATGCTTTTTATTCTTTTTTCATGCGTACACCTTTGGTATAAGGTTGATTTGCATTGAGAAGAGACAAACTTGTCTCATTTCTGATCCTAGAGAGGAAACATTAACTCTGCACAATTAAGTATGATGTTAGATGCAGATTTTTCTTAAAAGTTCTTTCTCATGTTGAAGATATTCTTTCTATTCCCATTTCCTGAGAGTTTTTTTTTATCTGGAACATACATTGATTTTGTCAAATGCTCTTTCTGTGTTTATGAGATGATTATATGGGTTTTTTTTTGTTCTGTTCATTTAATATGGTAAGTCACGTTGACTTAATTTTTAATGTTAAATCAACCTTGAATTCCTGTGTTAAACTCAATTTTGTGGTGATGCATTAGCCTTTTAATATTTTGATGTATTTGATTTGCTAAAATTTTGTTTAGTTTTTATATGTCCATGTTTTTGGAAATATTGGTCTTGTGATATCTTTAATGGCTTTGATATAAAGGTAATAGTTTAATAGAATAGGCTGGGAAATATCTGCTCTTCACCTTTCTGAAAGAATTTGCATAGAATTGACATTTTTTTCCTTAAATGTTTGTTGGAATTCACAGTGAAGCTATCTTGGCCTGAAGATTTCTCTATGTAATTGTTTTTAACTACAATTTCAATTTCTTTAATAGATATATGGTCATTTAGGTTATCTATTTCTTCTTGAGTGAGCTTTGATAGGCTGAGTCTCTCAAGGGATTTTTCCATTTAATTTCAGTTTTCAAATTTATGGGCATAAAATTTTTCACAGCATTCCCCTGGCATCCTTAAATTCCACAGGATAAGATTCCTATAGGATCTTTTATTCCTGACATTGGTAATTTGTGTCTTCTCTTTTTTTCCCTGATTAGTCTGGCTAAAGGTTTATCAATTTTTTTAATTATCTTAAAGTACCAGCTTTTGGTTTTACTCATTTTCTCTCTTGCTTCTCTCTTTTTTCTATTTTATTGATTTCTATTGTATTTTTTTTATTTCCTTTGGGTTTAATTTGCATTACCTTTTCTAGTTTATTAAGGTATTAGATGAAGTCAATTATTTGGGACATTTTTTCCTCTTCTAATACAGGCTTTTAGTACTAATTTCTTCCTAAGTAGTTATATCCCGTAAATATTGATGTGTTGTATTTACATTTTTATTTAGTTCAAAATACTTTCTAATTTTCTTTGTGATTTCTTCTTTGACCCATGGGCTATTTAAAAGTATGTTATTTTTCCAAATAGTTAGGGATTTTAAAGATATCTTTCCATTATAGATTTCTAATTAAATTGCATTGTGGTGAGAAAACATTTTAAATTACTTAAATCATTTTAAATTTACTGAGACTTGTTTTATGGTCTAAAATATAATTGTTCTAGTTTGCTGCTAGCTGCTGGAATGCAACACACCAGAGACAGATTGACTTTTAATAAAAGGGGATTTATTTCCTTTGTTCTTCAGAGGAAAGGCAGCTAACTTTCATCTGAGTTTCTTTCTTACGTGGGAAGGCACAGGATGGTCTCTGCTGGCCTTCTCTCCAGGTCTCTGGGTTCCAACAACTTTCCCCGGGGTGATTTCTTTCTGCATCTCCAAAGGCCTGGGCTGAGCTGCGAGTGCTGAGATGAGGAATGCCGAGCTGCTTGGGCTGTGCCACGTTGAGTCTCTCATTTAAGCACCAGCCAATTAAGTCAAACATTATTCACTGCAGCAGGTACGCCTCCTAGCTGACTGCAGATGTAATCAGCAACAGATGAGGTTCGCGTACTATTGGCTCATGTCCATGGCAACAGAACTAGATGCCTTCACTGGCCAAGTTGACAACTGAATCTAACTACCACAATAATCCATCTTAGTAATGTTCCATGAACACTTAAAAACAATACTTATCCTGCTGTTGTTGGTTGTATTATTCCAAGTTGAGTGATCATGTTGTTCAAATCTTGTGTATCTTTCCTGGTTTTTTGTCTAATTGTTCTATCAATTATTGAGAGAGGAGTGTTGAAATCTACTACCATAATAGCTGGTTTGTCCATTTCTCCCATCATTTTTATCAGTTTTTTTGCTTCATGTATTTTGAAACTATTATTAGATGTAGAAACATCTAGTATTATTTTATCCTCTTGGTGAATTGAAATTATTTGGGTCTTGATGAATTTAGACATCTGATAAGCAAGAAAAGTCATGAGCTCACTGCAGTTAGGTTTATTCAAACAGATTTGTTTGTCCCTCTTCTTTGTTCCAAAAAGATTTGAGGCAGATATATTTTTAACACTTACTATGCTCTAGATACTAGAGCAGTATTTTTTAAAAAATAAATTATAACCAGCAAGAAATATACTGTACATAGAGACCCAACAAACACATTCATTTTACACCCATTTTGTATATTATATGTAGGGGTGCATTCAAACGAAATGTTTCACCAAAAATATTTATCCTTACTGTTCTAGTTTGCTAGCTGCTGGAATGCAACACACCAGAGATGGATTGGCTTTTAATAAAAGGGGATTTATTTTGTTGGTTCTTCAGAGGAAAGGCAGCTAACTTTCCACTGAGGTTCTTTCTTACGTGGAAGGCACGGGATGGTCTCTGCTGGTCTTCTCTCCAGGCCCCTGGGTTCCAACAACTTTCCGCGGGTGACTTCTTTCTGCATCTCCAAAGGCCTGGGCTGAGCTGCGAAGGCTCAGATGAGGTATGCCAGCGGCTAGCTGTGCTACTTGGCGCTCTCTCATTTAAGCACCAGCCAATTAAGTCAAACATCACTCATTGCAGCAGACACGCCTTCTAACTGACTGCAGTCACGTACCATTGGCTTTTGTCCGCAGCAACAGAACTAGGTGTGCTCATCTGGCCAAGTTGACAACTGAATCTAACTAACACACTTACTAAATCTGATGTGTTCTGATATTTTCTCTTCTACTTCATTTTTTAATACAAATACTGGTTATGACCCACTAAATTGGTTTAATGATCATGTAATGGGTCACCACTTGTAGGTTGAAAAGGACTAGACTAGGATAATAGAAATACGAATAGCACATAGTTCATGTCCTCAAGGAGTTGTCATCGTGATGGCAGAGGCAGACCTATAAACAGATAAAGTACCACACGACATGGTAAACTGTGAGACCTTGGGACAGTGTGGGATATTAGAGGTGTTGAGGCAAAGAAAGGGTCATGGATGTCCTGGGTCAAAGGAGCAGCAAGAGAAAAGAAAGGGAGCTTGAAGTCAGGAATTGAGAGTGACTGGGAAGTGAAGGTAAGGATAGACGGGAGCCAAGTCCTAAGGGCTTTGTGTGGGGAATTTGGTCTTCATCCTGCAGGTGATGTGGAGCTAGTAAAGGATGTAAGCAGAGAAGTGACATGATCAGGCTGGTATTTTAGAGAGATCTCTCTGGCTGCAGTGTGGACGATAGTTGAGAGAGAGACAAGACTGAGGATAAGAGTGTCCATTAGGAAACTATTGCAAGGCCCAAGTAGCAATGACAATAGAAGTGTATTTTAGAGAGCAAATCAAGAACTTAGTGATTTAGTTATCAATTTAGTGTAGAAAATGATGTTGAAGTTAATAGAGGAGACCATGATGACTTCCATCCATCGATTCATTCAGTCAGTCATTCCAACAAACTTAATTCTTGAAGATCTGCTATAAGTCAGCCACTCTACTGGGTGCTGGGGATTCAGGAGTAAGCAAACCAGATGTGGTTATTACCCTCATAGAGCAGAAAGGCACTGGAAGAACAAATGTTAACAAATAATCCCATAAATAGGTCTGTAACAATTGTGATAACTGCTATGAAGGAACCAAGTCCTCTGAAAGAGGAAGAGCAAGACCTATTTAAGATTAGGACATGAGGAAAGGCCTCTCAGTGACAATTCAGGCAGACCGGAATGAGAATTAATCAGGCAGAGTTGACAGAGGAGAAGTGCTCAAGGTAGAGTAAGCACAATATTTGACGTCCCCGTGATAATAAAAAGCCTATGCATTCAAGAAACCAAAAGGAAGCCAGAGTTGCTGGAGCTCCGAGAGTGCGGAGAGAGAAGTTGTATGACAAGGCTGGAGAGGTCATCAGAACCCAGATCATGACAGGACTTACAGGCCTGTTCGTTTCTTTGTTTCTTTTAAATTTTTTTCTAACGGCAATGGGAAGCAACGGAAGAATTATAACACTGGGGAGTATCATTACTAGATCTGATTTTTAAAAGAGTCCTCTAGTTGCAATAGGGTGAATGGATTAGATTAGAGGATGACAACACTAGAAACGTGAAAGCTCTTGCAGTAGTCTGCATAAGAATATGTGCTAGTTTAGACTAGGGGTGGTAGCAGAGTAGTTATATTGAATCAGTGAATAGATTCAAGATCTGTTTGATCAAGAGGTAAAATATGTAGTTCTGTTAATTTGGGTTAATTTCAAACTATTGTATTCTGCATGCAACCAAGCAAGCTGTCATTTAATTGCAGGGTCAGCCCTTCCATTGCAGTGCTGTGAATCCCTGAGGGATACAGCTGGCGACTTCTGGAGATCTCTTTGGGACCACTTATATGAAATGAGTAATACGGTTAAATTTTTAAAAATTAAATCCAATGTGGTTTCCCAGAAGTTACATATAAACCTTCATTAAGTACATTTTCCATTTTTAATTCTTGTGGATAGGAGCCAATAGGGTGGTGAAGCCAGCACTGCATACTGCAATATGCTCAACACTTAAATGCTTAGAGTATTTGAATCTTTCATATTTTGGGCTGGGTGTAAAGCAGCACCTTTCAAGTCAAGTGAGAATAACAAGAGAGAAAGTTTTTGTAGGTAAAAATACCAATTTACATAAGACAATAGAATCACATGATGCTTGTGACACCTTTCCCTGAATATCTGATTACATGAGAAGAAAATGTAATTTATCTCTGGTGGTTTTGGAGGAGAATATATATATATATTGTTTTTAAATCTCTAGACCTAAGAAGTTTAGCAAAGAGAAACTATATTGGTACATATTTACAATACCTAAAAAAGCCATTTCAGAAAGACAGTAATATATATTAGAATGGACAGAAGCCTGATGTGGCATCTTTCCATGTTGTTTGGCTGTTGCTGTCTCTGGGAAAGCGGTACAGCCATAATGTGTTTGGAAGGGTGATGAATTGAGAAAATCATCTTCTAGTGAAATTCTGAATTTAATAAAATCATTCCGGGGACAGAAGAGAACACAGGAGGAAGCTTTGCATCAGCAGTCATTTTACAGGCCCAGCAAGTTACCAGAACAGTAACTTTGGCATTTTTTTTATGCAGAGATCAAGGAGACAATAGGCAAGGGACAAAGAAAGTGGTGTGATTTCTTTGGCTGCCAGCTGCCCTGTCTGGACCTTACTTATATTCCTCCTCACTGGTAATATTAGAAGGGAAAATGTAATACCTTTGGGAAACAAAATCCTCAAGAACCTTCATAAATTCAGGCTTCATAAAACTGAGGTGGAGATTTTAGAGCAATCACAGGAGTTTTAATAAAGGAAAATAAAATCTCAAACCCAGGAATTTGAAAATCAGGAAATTCTCAGAGTGGTGATGAAAGGTACAGATATGGAGATTCAAGGAACTGATAGTTTTCCCACAGAAAGCCTAAGAGCCTCCTAGAACATTCTTACTCAGGCATTCATGCTGAACAGTATTCTTTTTCCCCCTTTTATTATAATCCCTGGCATAATTTCTCACTTGGCAATTGGAACTAATCATGTTCTCTTGCTCAATGCATTCAGAAAATTTTGTTTCATTTTGAGGCACAAAATTATGTTTATTTAGAATTACTATATTCCCTCTATGAACCAGTTTGCTGTCATCAGGTTTAAATAAAAATATGTTCATGAGTCATGCAATTTTAGTTCAAATAGAAATTCTATGACTAAAAATTTCTCAAAAGATGATGACGGCAAACAGTTCTCAGTTCCTAGAATTCAAAAAGTAGAAAATTCACTAGATGCAGCTACCGATCCCTGGAAAATGTTTGGGGATTTAGATTCATTTCTATTTTCTTACTTTTGCGTTTTCCTGAGTAGGCAACATGGTATAGGTAGAAAAGGAAGAAACTGGAGTCAGAGAAACCTGGGTTCTCAACTTACTAGCCAAGTGACATTGAACAAATTATTTAACTTTTCTAAGCCTCAATTTTAAAGTTCAAATACCAGGGATAATAATACCTATTCTGTATTCCTCATAGGCTACTCATGAGAATCAAAAGAAATAAGGTAACAATGTAATTATATATAAATAATAAAGTATCCAAATGCAAAGGATGAATATAATACCCAAAGACATATCTAACTACTAAGTAATTTCTGCCAAAACTTTAACATGTAAATCTTCTGGTGCTATTTATTTCCCTGCTTATTTATCACAATCAACTGCATGCTCACCGTAGGACAATGCTGGAACTCTATCATGGCATAAAAAAATGTAAGCAGATTTCACAACTTCACTTTCCTCATTCCCACACACAGCCATGCACCAGCCACGCTGACCTTCTCACTGTTTTGTAAGTGACCCACACTACTTTCATTGCCAAGTCTTTGTTCATGCCATCCCTTCTGTCTGCAGGATATTCCTTTTATCTGTCAAGACTCAGCTCGAATTAAAGGCAGTAAAGTGTAGTGGTTAGAGTGGTGAGAGCAACATCTTGTTGACCAATAAGGGTGGCATTATGGGCAATATGGGTGTCATTTCCTCCCCTCATAGAATCTTTAAACAACTAGCAAAAATGGCAGAGCATTTTACCCCAAAACGCCAGAAAAGTTAAAGGGTTACAATAACTGAGTGAGTACTGAATCAAGAAAACACAGTTTTAAAAATAGTCGAAGCGTGTGTACCCTTGCTGACCTCACCCTCATCCTCTCCCCGGCATGGTGTGGAGCTAGTCTGCACTCCCGCTGTGGGTCCCTGGCTCTCTTCAGAAAGGAGGAGAGTAACTCCTGTGTGCACACAAATTGCCTGTATGTAGGTACCAGTCTGTTGGGTGGCAGCCTGAAAGACTGAACCAAGAAACTCATCTTGGACTCGCCCTTCCAGAAGTTGTCCTACAGGCAGAAGTGGTCTGTAGACAACTCAAGCAGTATAAAGAACAGTTAAGTCAAATCAGCCTGGGGCAATGGATTACCTGCTTTTAGTCATACAATAGAACACCCTAAAAGGGGAAAAATCTATTTTATAGAGAGTAGAAGAGATGTTCAAATTCCTTTGAATGAGGGAATTCCTAACAACACAAGCAAGCCCAAGCCCATGTAATATGCAAACTCAGAAAAGACAGAGGAATCCTGCACTTCGCATTCACCTTGGACTGATATCCATCAGAGAAGGGCTGAAACTCTCACAAAGAGCACCAACCAATGCAGAGCCAATACACAAAGCCTGTGAAAGTTGTTTGTTTTTTTTTTGCACTGGTTTATTTGTTATTGTTAGCTCCTGGCACTTGAGGAAATCTCTGTCACATCACTAGCTGGACACAAACTTAAGATACAGTCAGCTCAGGGACTAAATTCCAGTTTAACTCAATACTTTACAATATACAATGTGCAGCAAAAGATTACAAGACAAATACACAAGAAATTATGGCCTTTCCTAAAGAACAAGACAAAAATCCAGAAACCATCATGAAGAAGACTAGACTATGGACATACCAATCAAAGACTTAAAAAAAAATTCTCAATATGCTGAATGAGATAAAGTAAAAACACAGAGAAAGAATTAAAAGATAAGCAGGAAACCAATGAATAAACAATCTGAGAATCTCAATAAAGAGATAGAAATTTTAAAACAGAACCAAACAGAAATGCTGGAGTCGAAGACCACAATAACTGAAACGAAAAATCCCCTAGAAGACAGAAGAATCAGTGAACTCAAAGACAAGACAATTGAAATCAGTCAGGCCAAGAAGCAGAAAGAAAAGAGAATGTTTTTAAGTGAACAGAGCCTAAAAGACCTGTGGGATGCCACTGAGCACACAAATATATGCATTATGGGAGTCCCAGAAGGAAAAGAGAGAAAGAGGCAACAGAACTATTCAAAGAAATAATGATAGAAAATTTCCCAAATTTAATTAAAGAATGTGACCATGTACTTTCAAGAATCCCAACGAACCTCAAGCTGTAAGAGAAAAGCAACAATGTTACGTAAGTGAGGATTTCTCAGCAGACATTATGAAAGCAGGAAAGGGATGAAATAGAAAATGTGCTGAAAGTAAACAATTGGCAGCTGAGAATTTTATATTGGCAAGACTGTCTTTCAAAAATGAGGGCAAGATTGTATGACTGGTGGATCATTATATTGATATTTCTGTTGGTCTCCAGTGTCTTGGAGCAACTAGAAGAAAAAATTGTGGACCTGTAACCCATGCCAAACTTTAAAATCTGTTCTGTAACTACTTGTTAAAATGTACTCAGAAATGTATTGCTTTTTTTGTATATGTGTTATATTTCACAATTTAAAAAAAACATTTAAAAAATGAAGGCAAGATTAAGACATTTCCAAATAAATGCAAGCTAAAGGAATTATCATCACTAGACTTGCCATACAAGCAGAAATAAAGGGAGTTCTTCAGACTGAAAAGAAAGAACACTAGTAAGTGGGCTGAAGCAGCATAAAGAAATAAAAGTCTCTGGTAAAGGTAACTATATGGGTAATTATAAATGCCAGTACTATAGTATTATACTTTTTGGTTTGTAATCCCACTTTTCACGGTTTATAGGCTTGAAAAAGCAAATGTATTAAACGTAATAAAAAATCTGTGGTTTTGGACATACTAGATATAAAGATTATATTTGTAAAAATATAACAAAAATGTGGAATGACAGAGAAGTATTAGAAAAGTATATGTAAATGCTATAGAAATTAAATTGGTATCAAATTAAGCATAATTCTTATAGATTTAAGATGTTAAATTTAAGCCCCATAGAAACCACAGAGAAAATACATTAAAAATACATACAAAAGAACTGAGAAAGGATTCAAAATGACACTATGCAAAAAATGTATATATAAAAGTAGGCATTAATGGAAGAATTGAGGGACAAAAAAGTAGAAGACTTACAAAGACCGAAGAGCAAAATGGCAGAAGAAAATTCTGAATTATCAGTAGTTACTTTAAATGTAAATAGATTAAACCATCCAGTCAAAAGGCAGAGATTGGAAGAATGGATAAAAAGGCATGCACCAACTATATGCTATTTAATACAGGCTCATCTTAAATTCAAAGACGTATGTAGGTTGAAAGTGAAAGGATGGAAAAAACTATTCCATAAAAACAGTAACCAAAACAGAACTGGGATAGCTATACTAATTTCAGATAAAATATACCTTAAGTAAAAAAACATGATGAGGGACAGAGAATGTCAGTGTATACCAATAAAAGATTCAATTCAATAAGAAGATATAATAATTATAAATACATATACAGATCCCCAAAACATATGAAGCAAATATTGACAGATTTGAGGAAAGAAACAGATGGTTCTACCTAAATAGTAGGAGGAGTGGAGACTCCAATATACCATCTTCAATAAAGGATAGAACATCTAGACAAGGGATCAATAAGGAAATAGAAGACTTGAACAGTACCATAAACCAGCTAGAACAGTTACAGAACAGTTCACCCACAAGCAGGAGAATACACATTCTTCTCTAGTGTACATGATCATTCTCCAGGATAGACCATTTGTTAAGACAGAAAAAAGTCTAAACAAATTTTTTAAATACTGAAATCATACAATGTATCTTCTCCAACCCCAAAAAGAATGAAGCTAGAAATCAATAACAGAGAGAAATGGAAAATTCACACATCTGGAAATTTTAAAATGTACTCTTAAACAACCAATGAATCACAAGGGAAATTAGGAAATACTTGACATGAATGCAAATGAAAACACAACATACCAAACTCAAAGGAGGCAGCAAAGGCAGTGCTGAGAGGGAAATTTATAGTTCTAAATGCATACATTAAAACAGAAGTAAGATCTCAAATCAGAGTCCTAACCTCATAACCAATGGACCTAGAAAAAAGGAGAGCAAACTAAACACAAAGTAAGCAGAAGAAAGGAAAAACGATATTAGAACAGAGACAAATGAAATGAGAATTAAAAACTGATAGAGAAAATCAATGGAATGAAAACTGGGTTCTTTGGAAAGATCAAACTGTCAAGTCTTTTGCTAGACTGATAAAATAAAGAGAGAGGATTCAAATAACTAAATCAGAAATGAGAAGGGGGGCTTAAAATGTGTAATACACTAAGAATGTGTATTCTCCTGCTTTTGGGTGAACTGTTCTATACGTTGTCTGTACTTCTAGTTGGTTTATGGTATTGTTCAAATCTTCTATTTCCTTATTGATCCCCTGTCTAGATATTCCATCCTTTATCGAAGGTGGTGTTTTGGAGTCTCCACTCCTCCTACTATTTAGGTAGAACCATTTATTTCTTTCTTCAAATCTGTCAATATTTGCTTCATATGTTTTGGGGATCTATATATGTATTTATAATTATTATATCTTCTTTTAGAATTGAATCTTTGATGAGTATATAATGGCCTTCTCTGTCCCTCATAATGTTTTTTTTACTTAAAGTATATATACCAATTTCACAGATATAAAAAGGATTATAAGAGGAGTCTATGAACAACTGTACACCAACAAATTTCTAGAAACCCATAAATTACCTACACTGATTGAAGAAGAAACAGAAGATCTCAGTAGACCAAAAACAATTAGAGATTAAATCAGTAATCAAAAACCTCCCAACAAAGAAAAGCCTAGGACCAAATGGCTTCTGCATTTGTCAGAGTTCTCTAGAGAAACAGAACCAACAGAAGATATTTGTAAATATGAGATTTACAAAAGTGTCTTGTGCAACCACAGGGATGCAAGAGTCTAAAATCTCCGATGAAGGGTCTCAACAAACTCCGCAGAAGAGGCTGGCTCACTAAAATAAAAATGAAAACTCTCTCTTCTCCCTTAAAAGTCTTCAACTGATTGGTTCAAACCCAACTGATTGGATTATCTCATTTGTGGACCATGCCCTTAGTTGATCACAGATGTAATCAGCCACAGCCACAATCAACTGACTGATGATTTAATACACCAGCCTTCCAGTTTATCAGCCAGTCACAAAATGTTCTTGCAGCAATAGCCAGGCCAGTGCTTGCCTGACCAGACAACTGGGCAGCATCACCTGGCCAAGGTGACACCTGAACCATCACAATTTCACTAGTGAAGTTTACCAAACATTCAAAGAAGCATTAATGCCAATCCTGTTCAAACTCCTCCAAAAAATTTGAGAACACTCCTAACTTCTTCATTCTATGAGGCCAACATCACCTTAATACCAAAGCCAGTATAAGGTGCCACAAGAAAGAAAATTACAGACAAATATCCCTTATGAATATAGATGCAAAAATCCTCAGCCAAAAGTTATCAGACTTCAACTAGAGATATGAATGAAGCTGATCTGGATAGGACTAAGATAAATTAGACTACAGGGTAAAGGATGATATGGTCCGTATTATAAAACTTCAACTTCTGTGTGAGACCAAAGGGAGAGATGTTTATTTGCTGCAAAATTTATGTTCTGGATAGTACATTATCTAATTTAACCTGTATGACCAGTTTAATCCAACATCATAGTTGCATGGTATCTTGAAAAGGACATGAGATTTGTTGGTTTGTACAGGTTAGTGTGATGATGCCCAATATATCCTAGAGTAATTCAGGCAGAAAATAAAAAAGTATTTGCAGAGTCCCCTTGTGTAACTGGGGAGAAAGGAGGAAATCTTAAACTTCCCCATCTTGGGAATTCCTGATATTCTCACAAGCAGTGGGGACAATCAAATCAACAGGCTGAGCCCTTGATCTTGGGCATTGCCCCTTTGAAACTTGTTCGGCTAAGTAGAAGCTAAACCTACTTATAATTATGCCTTAAAGTCACCCCCAGAGAATCTCCTTTGTTGCTCAGATGTGCCCTTTTTCTCTAAACCAACTCAGCAGGTGAACTCACTGCTCTCCCCCACCCCCATGTGGGACATGACTCTTATGGGTGTAAATCTGCCTGGCAACATGGGACAGGACTTTAAGATGAGCCGGGACCCTGCATCATTGGATTGAGTAAACTTTCTTGATCAAAAGGGGGAAGAGAGAAATGAGACAAAACAAAGTTTCAGGGGCTGAGAGATTTAGAACAGAGTTGGGAGATTATCCTGGAGGTCATTCTTATGCATTATACTTTTTTAGTTTATGGTGTATTGGAGTGGCTAAAGGGAAGTACCTGAAGCTGTTAAACTATTTTCCAGTAGCCTTGATTCTTGAAAGCAATTGTATAACTATATAACTTTTATAATGTGATCATATGATTGTGAAAACCTTGTGGCTGACACTCCCTTTATCCACAATATGGACAAATGAGTTAAAAAATAAGGATAATAAATAAATAAATAAATGGGGGTGGGTAAGGGGTTAAAAATTGGGTAGATTGAAATACAAGTGGTCAATGAGAGTGAGGGGTAAGGGGTATGGGATATATGAGTTTTTTCTTTTTTAAAAAATTCTTTTTCTGGAGTGATGCAAATGTTATAGAAATGATTATGGCAATGAATACACAACTATGTGATGACATTGTAAGCCACTGATTGTAAACTATGGATGGACTGTATGTGTGTGAAGATTTCTCAATAAAGCAAACAAACAAACAAAAGATATAAAGAATATTAAAAACAATCCTCAACAGAATACTAATAAAGAATCCAAAAGTACATGGAAAGAACCTGTCCAAGCAGGGCTAATGCCAGGTATGCAAGGTATTTCAACATAAGAAAATCAATTCATGTGATACACATTAATAGAACAAAGGGAGAAAACCAAAATAGAACATGATCACCTCAACTGATGCACAAAAGGCATTTGACAAAATCCAGCACTGCTTCTTGATAAAAAACATTTGATAAAGAAGGCATATATAAAAAATACCCGCAGCTAACATCATACTCAATGGTGACAGGCTGAAAGCTTTTCCTCCAAGATCAGGAAGAAGACAAGGATACCCACACTGTCAGCACTGTTATTCCACATTGCACTGGGAGGTCTAGCCAGAGCAATTAGGCAGGAAAAAGAAATAAAAGGCATCTAAATTAGAAAGGAAGCAAAACTCCCTATTTGAAGATGGCATGATCCCATATATAGAAAATCCTGAAAAGTCCACAATAAATGCATTCAAGGGCAGACATGTCGACCAATGGAATCAAATTTAGAGTTCATAAGTAAACCCACACATCTATGGCCAGTTTTTGACAGCAGTGCAAGTTCCACTCCATGGGGAAAGAAAAGTCTCTTCAACATACGTTGCTGGGAAAACTGCATATCCATAGGTGATAGAAATGAGGTAGATCTCTATCTCACACCATATACAAAAATCCATTCAAAATGAATCAAAGACCTAAAAATAAGAAACAAAATCTATAAAACTCCTAGAAGAAAACAAAGGGAAGCACCATCAGGACCTTGTCTTAGGCAATAGTTTTTTAAACTTTATACCAAAAGTGTGAGCAAAAAAGGAAAAAATAAATAGATAAATGGGATTCATCAATTAAAACCTTTGTATATCAAAGGACTGCATCATGAAAGTAAAAACATAACCTACAGAAAGGGAGAAAATATTTGGAAACCACACATCTACTAAGGGTTTAATATTCAGAATATAAATAGATCCTACAACTCAACAACAGAAAGAAAAGCCAATTTTTTAAATGCGCACTATTTTTGAGTAGACGGTTCTTCAAAGAAGGGATATGAATGTCCAAAAAGCACATGAAAAGATGCTCAACATCATTAGCCACTAGGAAAATGTAAATCAAAACCGCAAGATACCATTCCACCCCCATAAGAAGGGCTCCTATTTAAAAACTGGAATATTAAAAATATTAGAGAGAATGTGGAAAAATAGGAGCATTCATTCACTTTGGTGGGAATGTAAAATGATGTGGCTGCTGTGGAAAACAAGTTTGGCTTTTCTTCAGAAAGTTAAGTATAGAATCGTTGATATGACCCAACAATCCCACTTCAAGATATATGGTCTAAAGAATTGACAGCAGGACTTGAACACTAATGTTCAATCATCAAAAAATGGAAGCAACCCAAATGTCCATCAACAGATGAATGAATAAATAAAATGTGGGGTGTGTGTGTATATATAATGTATAAAATACTATTCAGCCATAAAAAGGAATGAAGTTATGATACATGATACAGTATGAATGAGCCTTGATGACATCAGGTTGAGTGATATAAGCCAGATACAAAAGGACAAATATTACATGCTCTCATTCATATGAAATAATTAGAATAAGCAAATTCATGGAGTTATAAACTAGTATACAGGCTACCAAGGGCAGGGAGGGGAGTATAGGAAATGGGGAGTAAATGCTTAATTGGTACAGACCTTATGTTTTGAATTATGGAAACATTTTGGCAATGGGTGGTGGTGATGGTAACACAACATTGTTGTATTAGTTAGGGTTCTCTAGAGAAACAGAATCAACAGGGAACACTTGCAAATATAAAATTTATGAAAGTGTCTCACGTGACCGTAGGAATGCAGAGTCCAAAATCCACAGGGCAGGCTGCAAAGCCGATGACTCCAATGGATGGCCTGGATGAACTCCACAGGAGAGGCTCACTAGCCAAAGCAGGAATGCAACCTGTCTCCTCTGAGTCCTCCTTAAAAGGCTTCCCATGATTGCATTTAGCATCACTAATTGCAGAAGACACTCCCCTTTGGCTGATTACAAATGGAATCAGCTGTGGATGTAGCTGACGTGCTCATGACCTTATCCTATGAAATGTCCTCATTGCAACAGACAGGCCAGCGCTTGCCCAATCAGATGAACAGGTGCCACAACTTGGCCAAGTTGACACCTGTCCCTAACCATGACAATTGTAAACATAATTAACACTACTGAATTACATATTTCAATGTGGTTAAAAGGGGGAAATTTTAGGTTGTGTGAATATTACTAGAATTTAATTTTAAAAAATCACAAGAGTATACCATATAAGCAGTGAACTGCAATGTAAACTATATACTGCAGTTAGTAGGACAATTATAATAGTATTGTTTCATCAGCTGTAATGAAGGTACCACATAATGCAAAGTGTTAAAATAGGAAAAATATGTCTTGCGGGGGGAGTGAAAATGGGAACTCTATTTTCTGCATGGTTTTTCTGTAAACCCACAACTTCTCTAAAAAAAAAAAAAGTGTAAATATCACCAACTAACAAAAGAGACTGAGAGAGAAGGTCGAAATAAAACAAAGATGGGTTCAAATTACTGCTCTGTTTCTTGTTAGCTCATTTAGCCTTTGTCAAGTTAATTTATGTCTGTGTGCTCAGTTTATTATCTAAAAATAGGAACAACTAAAATTTGTTGTGAAGCATGTATGAGAGCTCCGTATTTCTGCATGTTTTTTCTGCAAACCTTCAATTTCTCTAATAAAAAATAAATATATGTAAATCACCAAAAAAAGTTGTGAAAGTTAAATGAAATTATATAAATAAAGAGCATATTATAATGTCTGACACATAGAACGTGGTCAGACTGTTAATGGTAACTAATTATTGTTATTACTATTTTTAAGTATCCTCTTTTCTGTGAAACCTTTCCTGACACCCTCAGACAGAGTTGTTTCTGTAGCTTCATAGCACCTTTTTTACATACTCTAACAGTGCCATAGCAATAGATCACACATAGCATTTGAAATGACACTCCTGTTCATTGACATAATTACATACAGTGTTTTTATTGTGAATTACAATAACTTCAGAAAACTGCTTAAACATAATAAATGTATATTACAATGGATAATTATGAAATGAAAACCATGTGTTCGTTTTATCGTCAAACGGATTAACCTGGGAGCTGTGTTTCCCAGAGTCCCCCTGTCTGCATGACTCTGGTTTGGAGTTGGCCTCAGCAACAACCTGGACGAGATTCAGGTGGCAGAGGTGAAGCTGCAGCCATCGCTGTCTGGACTCTGTTGTATTCGGTGTAGAGACAGAGGGACGCAGAGGCCCTGAGGTTCCAGCTCGTCCTTTCTCTTCTCTGCTCCTCCTGCAGCTCTTCTTCCCAGCAGGTGCCTCGGGCCCCTGATCTGGCTGACTGCAGACCCAAAGAGGCCACACCGACTTTCCCACTAGTTATTCCTTTTCAGTCCGTTTTGCCAGCTGGATGTGCATGGCTTCTCAGAGAGGCCGCGTGGTGACATCTCTGCTCCTCCACACAGCCCTTGAAAAACCCTATTTCTGCAGTTCCTCCCACAACTGTCCAAAGTCTAATTCCTCTAATAAATCATTTATACCATTACAGCACATGGGTCTGCTTCTCTGATTAAAATGACTGATACACCATTACCCAGGTAAAGCAATAGGGTATCACTAGTGTCCCAGAAGCCCTACATGTTCCTTCCTGATCGCAATCTCCTCTTTCTCTCAGAGATAACCACCATCCTGACTTTTATAGTAATCACTCCCTCGCTTTTTCTTATATTTTAAACCACATGAAAATGTATGCTGTCTAAAGTGTATCGTTTAGTTCCAACTGTTTTTGAATTTTATTTCAATGGAATCATACATATGTATTTTTTCATGCTGTGCTTCTTTCACTCAACATAAAGTTTTTAAGATTCATTCATGTTGCTATGATTAACCTTGTTTGTACTCTCTTCTCTCACACAAACTTCTTGAAAGAGTGGTATAATATAATCTTTCCATTTCTGCAACTGCAACTTACTCTTCAACGTCTACTTCATCCTGAACCATCCCTAGAATTAAAGCGGAAACTCTTATTAAGCCAACATAATGCAAGTTAGCTGACAATCTCTATTGCTCTAGAAAACATGCTGACTGGTGCCCTGAGCACACTGAAAGCTACAGCCAATATGCTCCTGCCTGGGACACATATTGATTTCTTTTTCCTACTAGATGAGTTGTAGGCTTGCCAAGAATCAGTTGTGTTTGTACATCCTGCTTATACCAGACATAATTGTTACTGGAATAAAATAATGTAACTGATTATTACATAAAGCATTATATAATTGTTACATGAAATATAAATAGGAAAAGAAAAATAGTTTCTGTGAAAATTGGCTTGAATACTTTGTAAACATGCAATAAAGGAAATTTGCTTTAATTTTTTCATTGAATTGCAGGGTTAAGCAAGACTGGGGCGGGGCGTTCGTCAAAAATACCTAGAAGGATTCTGCATTCAGATTTCTTTATGAGCATTTTAAGTTCTTGTCCTATTTTAAAGAAACCAAAACAGGGAATCACAGGCAATGCATTTATTTTTGTTGTTGTTGTTTCTTAAATTTATTTTTGTTATGTTGTTTTTATTTTATTTCTTTGTTTGGCAATGCATTTAGATGTGATTTATGTAAGAAAATGAGGCTGCACATCAATAAATAGATCATACGCAAAGTAAAGGTTTAAGCCCTATATGAAAAAAGATTGACAAATAAATATACAAATATATTTTAGGTTAAAATAGCATGTTAAAGAATGTAAAAATATTTTTCTATAATTCCTTTTCAATGGACTGATCAATTCCCAGGTCTCTCTCCCAAGATATTAGAGGGTTTCTACTATACTCTTGACAGAATCATCCATCAGTTATATTCTTCAAATTCAACAGATACTTCTCAATTCCTACTTTATTTGACCTCTTGGCTACATGTGACACCACCGACAACCCTTTCTGAAATGCTCTCTTCAGTCTCCACAACTTCTCTCTGTCCTGATCCTCTTCCTTCTTTCTTGCTTAGTCTTCAGTTTCCTCTGTGGGCATCTCTTCTTCTGCCCAGCTCTTAAATATTGGAGTATCTTGGGGATCATTCCTAGTTCTTATGCTTTTTTCATTCTATACACTCCCCTTAGGTGATCCAATTCACGCCTGTTGCTGATGACTCTCAAGTCTACTGCTCCAAGTCCAGTCTTTTTCCTGAGGTGCAGGCTTGCAGAGCCAGCACCTAGTTCACGTTGTCACCCCCACCGGCACCGTAAACACAGCCCCTCTGAAAGTGAACGAAGCATCTCTCCCCTATGGGATGATTAGAGCTGCTTCTCCAGTGTCCCCAGCTCAGTGAATGACCTGGTATGATGAGACTCCTAATTCCCAAACCAGTCACCCCATCACCAACCTTAGCTCTTAACTGTCCCCTACCTCTGACATCCAATAAATCTTCAAATCCTGTTGCTTTTATCTGCTGAGGATTTCTCAATCCATATACTTCTCTCCCCATCTCTAGTGCCATCATCCTCCCCTAGATTTATAATAGCCTACTAAATCACCTCCCAACCTCTAGCCTTTCTTCGCTCCTATCTATTCTGCAATCAGGGTTGCACATCCATTCTTCAATGTGTGTGCAGCGGAGATAGTCTGAACCTCCTGATGTGGTTTAATAGGCCCTGTATAGTCTGGCCTGCTACTCCTTCAAACAGTCTAGCCCTACTAAACTTCCTCAACAGTGTGCTCTCTTGCTCTCAAGATTTTACACGTGCTCTTTCCTCTGCCTAGAACCTTCCTCTTTATCTTTCAAATCACAGCTTTAAAATCACTTCCTCAGGAAAGCTACCTGGACCCCTGATCTATCTTAGAGCTTCCTGACATATGTCTCACTGTACCTCTCTTTCCTGCAATTACTAATTTAATGTTTGTCTTCCTGACTGAATGACGTCTCTAAAAGGATAGTGGTCAAGAGTGTGCTAGGCATCGTTGGATCTCCAGCCCAACGCCTGTCACACAGTAGACACTCAATAAATACTTGAGTGAATGAATGACTAAAAAAAATTGGCATGAAGCAGCACTCAGTAAATGTCTGTTGAATGAAACAGTCTTAAAAACAAATATACCACAGTTTGCTATCCAGAGATTTGTCCTCTGCAAGCTCATTGCCACGGGAGATGTTATTCCAGCATCTGAAATTCTGGAGTACTTTTTAGCATTCAGAGCATGTGATGATATATGCTCCTAAATACCACAGATAGTAGCAAATACTCACCCTTTGAGACTGGACTTTATTTTAGGAAGCAACAAAATTGTCCAGAGCCAAGATGGGTGCTCTCAGAGGTGAAAAATTAAGTATGACTATAAATTAATGAGTCTGACTCTTCTGCATGGCTCATAAATTCGGTCATAAGGCAATTCCAGAAGAAAAGTGCCAAAAATGTTTTGAGCGATGGCAGGGTTATAAGAATGTTTGCGTAGCTTCCCTTGGGTCCTCCTTTGCAGGGACACTGCTCATTTAGAATTACACAGTCAGGAATGTGTGTGTGTATTTTGAATAATTCTTGTTTCCTTTTACAACATTTTCTACATACATGTGAACTTTTCTCAAAGCTTCAGGGAGAAATGCTAAGTAAACGTTACTTACATCATTATTGTGAAAATGTACCACTATGCAAAGCATGTACAAAGTAACCATCATCATAACTTGGCAACCTATTGCCACAATATAGTTACTTTAGCCCACCTACTTCAAATCCCTCCCCAGTAAAGAAAGCTCTCAAGGGTTCCAGCCGCTGTGAGGTTGGGCTTTATTGGAGCTAATGAGTGAGTCCAAGTTTCACCGCCACAGATGGTGCCTTTAGGCTCTGGTCAGACATCTCAAAAATATGTATTATTGGTCACCAGGGATATCACATGGAAGAACAGAGCTGGAGAAATAACTCTATCTTCCCTATCAACAGCAACAATAACAGATATCATTTAGATGTGCCAGAAATTGTGCTATAGCCATGCTATGTACTTACTATGCAAGCATTATTTTTCATATCAGAAACCAAAGCTAAGAAAGGTTATTTTCCCATTATCATACAGATAGTAATTGGAAGAGCCAAACTTGTAGTCTACATGATTCCAAAGGCCAAATTCTTTCTCCTTCACTCAAAGTACATAATGAACTAGAACCAAGCCATCGTTCTTCTAATTCTTTTTGTGGCTGATACTCTCACTAGCATCTCAATCTTCTGGCAGTTTTGCCTTTCTCAAAATGAGCACCAGAATTTTCTGTCAAGTATCTTTTTCTCAACTATTTACTGTACTGTCGGGCCTGTGTTTTCAACTGTCCTTGAAGAGCTATACCTGGCTTCTAACTTCACTACTCAAAAAGTTATTGCTGGTGTGTCTGAGGATCCGCCGTAGGAGCCGCAGACGGTTTGTTAAGCCCGTTAGTTCCCGTGGCCTAGACTCTACGCCACCGCCATGTCCCGCTATCTGCGCCCCCCCAACACGTCTCTGTTCGTGAGGAACGTGGCCGACGACACCAGGTCTGAAGATTTACGTCGTGAATTTGGTCGTTATGGTCCTATAGTTGATGTGTATGTTCCACTTGATTTCTACACTCGTCGTCCAAGAGGATTTGCTTATGTTCAATTTGAGGATGTTCGTGATGCTGAAGATGCATTACATAATTTGGACAGAAAATGGATTTGTGGACGTCAAATTGAAATCCAGTTTGCACAGGGGGATCGGAAGACACCAAATCAAATGAAAGCCAAGGAGGGGAGGAATGTATACAGTTCTTCACGCTATGATGATTATGACAGATATAGACGTTCTAGAAGCCGAAGTTACGAAAGGAGGAGGTCAAGAAGTCGGTCTTTTGATTACAACTATAGAAGATCTTATAGTCCTAGAAACAGTAGACCGACTGGAAGACCACGGCGTAGCAGAAGCCATTCCGACAATGATAGATTCAAACACCGAAATCGATCTTTTTCAAGATCTAAATCCAATTCAAGATCACGGTCCAAGTCCCAGCCCAAGAAAGAAATGAAGGCTAAATCACGTTCTAGGTCTGCATCTCATACCAAAACTAGAGGCACCTCTAAAACAGATTCCAAAACACATTATAAGTCTGGCTCAAGATATGAAAAGGAATCAAGGAAAAAAGAACCACCTAGATCCAAATCTCAGTCAAGATCACAGTCTAGGTCTAGGTCAAAATCTAGATCAAGGTCTTGGACTAGTCCTAAGTCCAGTGGCCACTAATAGCTTAAACCATGATATTTTTAGGCATGTATCATTCATTTACTCATAGTTTGGTTTACTTAAATTATCAGGAATACAATGTTGCAATGATGCTTAAACAAAAAAAAAAGACACTTGTTAGTTTTCCCTGTACCAGGCAATGGTTATAATTAAAATGATATGCTGTTGAGAAGCCACTCTTAAGAGTCCAGTTTGTTTAATGTTAATGGGCAGCTACCAATTTGTGGTGTCTCTGTATATTTTTGTAAAGATTCTCATTTTTTTATGCTTGAAGTATTGGTGAAAAGATGTTGGTTGACCATAATTTGCAACATTGTTTTATTCAAGATAAAATTTCATATCCATATTTGGTAGAACTGTTAACCTAGAAGTGTAGCTTGTTAATAAGATAGAATGATACAAAAGTGAGGTTGTAGCCACAGTACAACACTGACTGCTCAGACACATTTAGGTTCAGGGTGGACCTTCAATGTCTTGTCAAGAGGTCTAGGCCCATTATAATAGTTTATTTACAAAGCAGTGTGGAATAGATATTTTGTTATCCCCACTACCTTGGGGAATGATGCCAACTGGGTTAAGTAGCATTTTCAGGGATTTTGAGTTTTTGAAACAGAGCCTTCACTGCTTTTTTTTGGTTTCTGTGAAGATTTGAAACATACGAAACATCAGAAGAACTCACCTTAAATTTGAGCAGGTCTTTGAGGACAGAAGTA
Organism: Tamandua tetradactyla; assembly: GCF_023851605.1. Classification (NCBI taxonomy): domain Eukaryota; kingdom Metazoa; phylum Chordata; class Mammalia; order Pilosa; family Myrmecophagidae; genus Tamandua; species Tamandua tetradactyla. The sequence continues at coordinate 42,104,337 of NC_135332.1, forward strand.
ATTTTAAGGGGAACGAATGCTGTTTTCTAGTTATCCTAAATTTTAAGGAGCATCGTTGACCATGATAGTGCTTAGTTTTCTTACTGCTATTAGAAGCAAGTAAATTGTTTCAAAGTAGGTTTTGTTTGTGTGTGTGCATAGTGTAAAATAACTGAATTTTGATGCTTCTAGCACTCAGTTGGTTTGTGCATTTGTATCAAAATCTGCCTGCCTCTTTATGAGGGGGGCTTGCTCTTCACATCTCAGTTTATTTTATGTGAGGCAAGTTGAAAGAAGACACTCCCATTACTAGGGGACTCTTGTGGTGCCATGAAATTTTAAATAATTTGGGAGAAAGGATTAGTCCATTTTAAGAAAGAGTCATGTCTCTTGAGTTTTTGATTATCAGTGTGCTCATTGGTAATTAGCACATTATTGTACATGGCAGTACCTGGCTAAAAATAAGGAAATGATACCTTTAACCACTTATCATTTCTATTATTTCTCTGAAAGATCATTTTGGGGGCCATAAAAGTAACTTGATAACATGTCCAATCTCATTTCAGAATAAAAGCTAGCATCTTTAAAAATCTCAAGATTGCTTGCTTGCAGATTTAAGTAAGAAATATTGTGGAAAAACGATTCCTTTTAGAGGATTACTTTTTCATTTTTGGTTTTAGTAATCTAGGCCTGCCTGTAAAGAACAAAAGATGGTTTTTAAATACGGTTTGTGGAATGTGTTCAAAGGATTGATTCTAGAACCTTTGTATATTTGATAGTATTTCTAACTTTCATTTCTTTACTGTTTGCAGTTAATGTTCATGTTCTGCTATGCAATCATTTATATGCACATTTCTTTAATTTTTTTAGATTTTCCTGGATGTATAGTTTAAACAACAAAAAAGTCTATTTAAAACTGTAGCAGTAGTTTGCAGTTCTAGCAAAGAGGAAAGTTGTGGGGTTAAACTTTGTATTTTCTTTCTTAATAGAAGCTTCTAAAAAGGTATTTTTATATGTTCTTTTTAACAAATATTGTGTACAACCTTTAAAACATCAATGTTTGGATCAAAACAAGACCCAGCTTATTTTCTGCTTGCTGTAAATTAAGCAAACATGCTATAATAAAAACAAAATGAAGGAAAAAAAAAAAAAGTTATTGCTGAAGTTCAGATCCTACCTATCATCCTCAGAGGACCTGTCCTATGAAAACCAAGTTATCATCTGTGGACACAGGATCTTTCACTCACGGAATGGCAGTGTACCCCGCTTTCTCTTTGGAATTTTTTTCTGCCACTTAATATTGAATGGGAGACAGGGTTAATGGAACATTTCCAGTTACCAAATCTATTATCAACACCTTGTCCAAGCAGAAACCAGTCTCTGTGTGTCTCCCAGGGGCTGGATTGGCTTTTGAAATATTTTTGTTATTTCTCCTTCTCAATTGTGCCATTATGTAGGATGCTTCTGGTGGAGCCCAATTTAGTTACCACTTTTAACTTGGGAGAAAAGTATGATTTGTCTTAGGTGGACTTTATCTCTGTTTCCTGGCTTAATACTAGCAAACAGACTCAAACCTTAATGGCCTTAATGGCCAATGACAGGGAAGTACTCATCTAAAGGAAATTAGAAATTAGTTAGTAAGACTTTGTTTCATAAAAATCAGCCATAAAGTCAAATATGTACCAAACTATATATTTATTTTTTTCCTGTCTATTTATTCCACTTTCTTGTGCTTTTCCTCTTGTTTACATCCCTGTTTATGGAGTTTATTTTAAGGTCATTAGAGTCCATTTCCAGCTCATCATAATTTTAACTCATCTGTCCCTCATCCTTCATCATGATTTATTTATTTATTTATTATAAGCATCTCTCAAGTTGTCTATGTGTAGAGAAATCTTTTCTGGGCCCTAAAATTATATAGAAATCCTATAAGCCATATTTTATTCTCAAAGAGTCTCTCAGATTATAATGGGAAGACTATACACATGGAAAAAAAATTCTGACCTAAGAGAAATATTTTCAAGGATATAAAGAACAATCAAAAAGAAAACATGCAATGAGAAAAACAAAGGAGACCTTAAACTTGCTGTTCTAGTAGGTCTCTAGTGACATATTTATCCAAAGTCTTACTCAGAGCAGCTTACAGTATTATCTTATTTTCCAAGGGTTTTGGAAAGTAATTTAGCAGCAGGAATTATCAATCTTACTAGGGAACTAAGGCACAGCAAGACTTATTCAAGGTCTCATGATAATTATAGAAATGATACTTAGGGGTCCTGACTCAAAAAGAACTCTTTAAAAGAAGTTATATGTACTCCTCGTTATGCATTTTTAAGATGCTGATGAGTTTTTACTTAGGTTGCCTGTTCTTATTTACTGCAGCATAATAGTACAAAAGCAAATACCATTTTGGTTTTGTTTTTAAAAACAACTAGTGTGACTTTTAAATAGCAGATTTTTGCGTTCTCAAATAAATTATTTGCATCAAATTCATCTGTTCCTCTTCATATGGTATTTCACAAGTGGGTGTACAGCTGACTGCTTTGCAAACTGGAATACAGATTCATTAACAGCTCCAGTGAGAGATGCCTCTGCTGTGTCTGGGCTTCTTGATTGCTACACATAGTGAACATGGCTTCAGTGCAATTATTTAAAGCTCCCTCAATTAGAAATTGCAAGATAGCTGTCATCAGACTTATGTAATGTGGACCAGCCAAGCATCTGGCAGAATCCATATGTGCAACAGACTAAATACCTATAGTATTTTCTCTTCTTGAAGCAAATACATTGCTTTTATAACTAATAGAAAAATCAGAAGTTCCCACTATCTTGGTCTTAAAAATACACATGCAACAAAGCAAATCTCAGAGTAAAATGCACATTAAAAAATATCAGTTAGGAAGTCGATAAAATATCTTTATTTTCATTAGAGTGAAAGTTCAGCATCACTTTTAAGACATGAAATATAAAAATCATGGGGATTGATAGCTTTTGAATAAGTAACAGTTGCTAAGCATAAGGAGTCTTGCCATCTGGAAAGCCTATTTAAAACCCACTCTCTAAGTCATTCTAATATTTCTAAGCAATATTGTATCATATAGTTGAAATGGTAGGAAGCATAAGAGGCCTGGAATTTGGGCCTTGCTGGGCTGTTAATAGATAGTGTAACTTTGGGTGATTCACTTAACTTTTCTTAGCTTCTGTTTCCTAATTTTTAAAATGGTGTTGAACCACGTGCTTTCTAAATTCCATAATATCTTGAGAATAGTGATATTTGAGGCAGTTTTTTAGTACTTGAATGTTAACAGGAATTATCCACTCTTTTCTTTCCACATTAATTAGTAGGTTCCTTCATATAGGTGAGAAGTAAAGCAGTATCTGTACCTGAGTGCAGGAGAGTTCAATAAACATTTTAAAAATCTCTCACTCTCACTTAGAAACTAACAAAAGAGGTTTCTAAAAGTCCTCCCTGATTATCTCGGCAAAGCTACGGTCACTTATGTTAAAAAATCAATCATACAGAAAAACACATTAACAGAGGCCAAAGAGAGTAATAAAATAAAAGTATACTCATCCACCTCTATCAGGAGGAAAGGCAATGTGCTTTATACAACTGAACTGAACAAAAATTAAACTCATGAATACTGGGGCTACCAGAGAGAGGGATTAGTGATCATCTGGAGCTAAGAAGTTTCTCATGTAATCACAGTGGTGACATCAGTCACAAGCGACAGAGTAAAGCATTTATCTTTCATTCCACAAGGTGGTGTGTTTTATGTATAAACTAAGTTGTGGTAGTGTTTTTATTCTGAGTCCAATGATATGCTTTTAAAAAGTTTTCTTATTTTGCCTTGTCTGTACATCCCTCAGAATCCTGCCCATGGGTCTTACAAATTGCCTGATGCCAACGCAGATACATGTACTCGTTCCAAGTTAGTAACACGTGCCGAGATTCTCTACATTGCCCTCAGTGAGCATAGCTTGGGGATCTTGACTCTGATCCCAATGAGAGCTCCAAATGTCTTCCCTCTCAGATCACGTGCTGAGATCAGCTCCCCTGTGGGTTTTTGCCACAGTGGCTTAAAAAATTAAATACGCTTTAGAGAAATAACATGATCTTTTACAGATCATATTATAGGAAATTCGGAATAGGACTGAATGAAGTTTGTGAAATAATATTAGAAGTTATTTAAAACAAAAGTTGAAAATTATTGGCGATAAAGTCACCAATTTTAACCTCCCTAAGATCACTCCGTTGAGGCTTCCAAATACCCAGAATTTCTGTATTTTCCTGTCTTCCATAATCCTTCCTCCAACTAACCCTCTTCTCAGATACATACTCTAGAATGAATTTCAAGATTAAATTTCAAGGCATTCAGGCTAAAGTTGTGCATTTCTCATTCTTTGCATTTGCCTTCTAGGTCTCGGTTTCAGATACATGTGTAAACTGAAGAAGAGCACTTAGTACAGACTTCTACAAAAACTGCAGTGTGTATTTAAAGTACATGGCATTTGCTCATTCTTTTCTCTCACTCATTCATTAAATATTTATTAAGTGCCTTCATTGTTCCAGGCATTGTGTTAGGAATTGAGAATACAAAAAGGGAATGAACTCTTAACAGTAATATTAAAGATAGCATCAAATGTAATATTCAGCAAGATAAATGAGATTAATAACTTTTTATTTCAAAAATAATCTTTATTTCTGATGTTTTCTTCTCTTGTTTTATTTTTTATTTGAATATATTGTTTCATTTATTTTCTGCTCTCCTGACTTGAAGATAGTTTAAGCTAAGGATTATCTATGAATTAAACACCACATCTTACCAGACAACAAGAAATAGCAGCAAATGCTTTAACCATTTTATGAGTGTTTTCATTGTTCTGATTATTACTCCGCTCTAATTTTTGCTTTAAAATAGTTTTAGTGGCAGAGTGATAGTAAATGGAGGGAAACGGCCTCTGCACATCTGTGGGGACTGGAATTTGAGTGTTATTTATTTAGAGAGGATTATAATAGGTATGAGCTCAGAGATCAGGAGACAGTACACACCACAAAAGCAAATAGAATTATTAAGAGGATGCATAATGGAAGGTTTAACTGTGCCTACAACAAAAATGAGTAGTCGCTTTCCACCCTAGGAGGGGCTGGATGTCTTATTAAAAACTGTCCCCGTTCAAATGCAAAGCAAAACCAGTGATCAAATGCATTCATAGCTAGAGATTAGCTCAGATGTTTACCTTCAGCAGTCTTTCTACTCAGGGCATTAAAAATGGCGTGCTAAAATGAAAAAAGCATTCTGTGTGCTGAGAGAAAACGCTGCTGCTAAATGGTAAGGTAATTCTTATTTAAACTAAAATTGTCTCTTTTTGAGTCATCAGAACATACAGTATTGTGCTTAAGCCAATGAAAGGAAGAAAGAATAAAATATTCAGAAGTAAAACATGCCCATACTCACACAGTTTCAAGTTAGAAATGGTTGGTTAATTATTTCATTAAGTTACTGTTCACTCCAAAACTTAACACTTTGAATCTCTGAAGGGCTGAACGAATATTAATAAATTGATTCTTACAATACATTTTAAAGTTTGTTACTATTGTTGATGATATTTCTAAGGCAAAGAAAGAACACATGAATTAAACTGTCCAGCTCAACACATCATTTCAATGAGTGTACATTGGGCTGGAGGGATGACAGCAAGTTCAAGATACCCTTAAGTAAGTTACTGTTATTCTGATTATTGAATATATTCTGATATCCAAGACATGTGCTTCTGAAACAATTAGAGAATAATTCAAGATTGGATATGATTATATACCAAAATAAGTGCTGCCAATCAGAGTAGAGAAGTAGAAAACCAGAACTATAGTCAATCTCAGAGTAAAGGGCTATTTTGCTTCGTGGGACATGGGAGGCATTAATATTTCTTGTCTCCCTCTATACCCTAATTACCTCGATAGTTACACTGAGACTAGGAGTGGGAATTGTTTTCCCTCAGCTAACTCTGACAATTTATTTAACATACCACTCTTGAATTCATAGCAGTTACTTTGGCATCTAACATAACCACCTTACTTGCCAAATTTTCCAAAATCAAGAGACAATGAACCATCCATTCCCCTGGAGTAGATCTTAAAAACTAAAGACATGACCAGAAAGTCAGGCCAGACACTATGCAGTTTCTACATGAGGAAAACCATGCCCCTTTATTTTTTTTTCCTAATTTTAAAATTTGTTACAAAACTACAGTTATGAAAACAGCATGGTACTGGCTCAGGACAGTCATGTAAACCAATGGATTTGAACTGAGAGCTCAGAAATAAACTCTCACATCTGTGGCCAACTGATTTTTTTTATACTTCTATTTTTTTATTAATTTTTAAATTTTAAAAAATATAACAAACACAAACATTCTTAACTTATGATCATTCTGTTCTACATACATAATCAGTAATTCACAATATCATCACATAGCTGCATATTCATCATCATGATCATTTCTTAGAATATTTGCATCAATTCATAAAAAGAAATAAAAAGACAACAGAAAAAAGTTAATACATACCATACCCCTTACCCCTCATTCATTGATCACTAGCATTTCAATCTAAATTTATTTTAACATTTCTTCCACCTATTATTTATTTTTATTCCATACGTTTTAGTCGTCTGTTGATAAGGTAGATAAAAGGAGCATCAGACACAAGGTTTTCACAATCACACAGTCACATTGTGAAAGCTTTATCATTATACAATTATCTTCAAGAAACATGGCTACTGGAACACAGCTCTACATTTTCAGGCAGTTCACTCCAGCCTCTCCATTACATCTTGACTAACAAGGTGATATCTATTTAACGCATAAGAATAACCTCCAGGATAACCTCTCCCCTCTGTTTGGAATCTCTCAGCCATTGATACTTTATTTTGTCTCATTGCACTCTTCCCCCTTTTGGTCGAGAAGGTTTTCTCAATCCCTTGATGCTGAGTCGTAGCTCATTCTAGGATTTCTGTCCCACGTTGCCAGAAAGGTTTACACCCCTGGGAGTCATGTCCCACATAGACAGGGCGAGGGCAGTGAGTTTGCTTGTTGTGTTGGCTGGAGAGAGAGGCCATATCTGAACAACAAAAGAGGTTCTCTTGGGGGTGACTCTTACGCCTAATTTTAAGTAGGCTAGACCTATCCTTTGTGGGGTTAATTTTCATATGAACAAACCCCAAGATTGGGGACTCAGCCTAGTGCTTTGGTTGTCCTCACTGCTTGTGAGAATATCAAGAATTCTCCACTTGGGGAAGTTCAATTTTCCCCCTTTCTCACCATTCCCCCAAGGGGACTTTGCAAAAAAAGGGGTCTTTTTTACTCACTGTTGAAATCACTCAGGACAAACCTACAAAATCTTATCCCCTACTCAAGCTTCCATGTACTTATGATGTTCAATTAAGAGTCCACATAAGTTATATTAGAAACTGCAGTACTCAAAATATAAATTTTGTACCAAATAAACATTTTTTGCTTTAGTCTCACACATAACTTAAAAATTTTAAATATTAATTACCATCTATTTTCAACACACTGCAGTAATGACATTCCTTTGTCCTTCCTCATGCAAAAACATTTTTAAATTTGTACATTTAGCCACTATCATTATACAATCTAGGCATTCCTGGATTATATGATCTCAGTCTTTATCATCTCTCTTTCTGATTTCATTTATGCCCCCAGCCCTCTTCCCTCTATCATTCTTAATTCAGCTTCATTCAGTGTTCTAACATTATTGTATTACAGTTAGGTACTATTGTGCTATCCATTTCTGAGTTTTTACAATCAGTCCTGTTGCACAATCTGTATCATCACATAGTTGTATATTTATCACCATGATCATTTTTAGAACATTTGCATCACTCTAGAAAAATTAAAAGAAAAAAACACATACATCCCATACCCCTTAACCCTCCCTCTCTCTGACCATTAGTATTGCAATCTACCCAATTTTTTTTTTACCCCTTTTCCCTCCCCTACTATATACTTATTTTTTTACTCCTCTGTTCATACCTTGGGTAAAGGGAGTGCCAGTCACAATCACACGGTCACATATATAAAAGCTGTATCATTATATAATTGTCTGCAAGAAACAAGGCTACTGGAATACAATTCAACAGTTTCAGGTACTTCCTTCTAGCTTTTCTGATTCACTAAAAAGGGATATCTATAAAATGCATAAGAATAACCTTCAGAATAACCTCTCAACTCTGTTTGAAATTTCTTAGCCCCTGAAACTTTACCACCCCTTACTTTTGAATACATTTTAAATAAATTAAGATTCCAAATGCGTTCTTTTGACATATGGTAAGAGTGTAAACATACTGGATTTTCAAGTCATCTGACTGATTCAAACAGTACTCCGGAATTTATTCAGTTACGTCAAAGGTCACAACTTCTTTTTTTTATCACTTTGGATATACAAAATTGCATCAGTCAGGAAGATATATGCCTGATTGTGATTCTCTCAGACATGCATTTTTCTCCCATGAAGGATCTGAAGTAATACTAAAAAGCCGACTCGTATTTGTGTGGGTTTCCGTGGCTCTCACCCAAAATTTATTTCCCACTGAACGTTACGCCAAATCTGTGAAACAGTAAGGATACATCCTGATACTAGTAATTTCTCTCTGGCATCTAAAATTGAGATCCTTCTTTTGCTATAACTATTCTCCAAATTTAACTAGCTATCCTGCATTGCTTTTGCAAAGTGAGGCTAGGAGGGGCGAGCAGGTAAGCACGGGAGTAAATGTGGAAAATCAAGAGAATATGAAAAATTGCTTAATAATTGAAGATTTCTAATAATAGAAGTATTCTTACACTTTGAAATTATAATGCAAAAATTCATTATAATTGAATGTAGAGAAAATATCCACAGGGATGAAGTGATGTACTTGCCGAGGATTAGCCCTTCATTTCTTTTCATTAGGAAGAGTCCCTCCCATGCACACATGTCACCACGCTAATAGGCAGCAGGGGACACTGTTGCACTGTGGGAGGCCTGGGGATGAAATCAGAGCTCATCTGTTTGTGCATATGAGGGAAAAAGCCCATTTTTACTGCAAGGATTTAATGTGATGTTGATGGGAAGTGACATGATCACTGAAATCAGATCCATATGGAGTCTCATGATTGATGTGCAAATCTCGACAGCAGAAACCCGGGTTGTCAGTTTGTCTTTGTGGTCATCTTATTGAGATCTAGTCAGGAAAGGACCTCTTCCTTTCAAATGCTGGGGCATGAATTACACTGACAGAGGAATAAAGAGCTGTTCATCTGGCCCTACATTCCCAAAGTCTAAGCAACAGGGGACATTTTGCTAAAGGTGAGACTCAAGAATGTTGAAATTCCCTTTAACAAACTCTCTTCTTCATATGAAGAACATTTTCACTTAATAATTCACTCATTTCTGTTTTCTTGGCCAAACCAAGACTTTATTATCTCAGGAGATGGTCGGTATTACTTTCAAAATGTTTGAAATCCTTCCAGGTCTATGTGAGACAACTTTGGTTATCTTGGGATTTTGCAAAATGGGGAGTTATGACCCTTCATGCGTTTATATACTTGCTGCCATAGTAGAAAGAGAAAACCTGACTTCACCGTGTGGAATCCAAGAGGGACTGACTTGAATTAGGAAGGCTGTCAGGAAGCAGCCAGAGGAGCCTCTCCATCTGAACCAAGTTTAGGAGATGTGCAGTTTGGCTTTAATTGGCACGGTCTGATCAAGCAAATCAAAAGAATGAAGTATTTATAAGCTCTAGAGTGAAAGGTATCCCTTAGAATCTCAAAGAACTATAAATTCTGTTAGATACTAATAGTAGGTGATTCTGTACAGAAAAGTACTTGGCAGCAACATGAGAAATGATGGCATCAGATAATGTGATGTGTAGTAGAAAGGCACCTGATTCCAAAGCCTGTGTATGCTTCATTCCAATGATAAATTCCAGTTGTACTGGGGGGGGGGGGGGTGATTGATTGGCTTATTTTATGTTTGTTTTAATAATAAAATATATTAAATATAATTCTACCATGGAAGCAATATACATTTTTTCATTAAAAATTGGATAATATAAGAAAAACCATGCATATTTTTACTACCAGAGACAACCAATATATTTTTCTATGCACTGGTTGGTTTTTGTTTTTATTTTTAAACAGTTTTTATTATGAAATATAATACATATACAAAAAAGGAACAAATTTCAAAGTACATTGTAACAAGTAGTCATAGAACAGATTTCAGAATTTGGTATGGGTTACAATTCCATAATTACAGGTTTTTACTTCTAGCTGCTCCAAGACACTGGAGACTAAATTTTAAAAAAAAATCAATATAATGATTCAGCAGTCATACTTGTGTTAAATCCTATCTTCTCTGTTACAACTCCTCCTTCATCTTTGATCCTTCTCCCAATGTTTTGGATATAACTTTCCCATGTTGGAAAAGGATGTCATTACTATGGGATGGGGGATGAAACTAGTTGATCTTCTTGGAGAGGCTGGACCTGGTGGGTTTCAGGACTTATCTAGTGTAGGAAACCATCTTTTTTTTGGAAAGTTATCTTAGTACGTGAAACTTTTGTAGAATCCCAGATCCCTAGGGTTAACAGGAATGATTTGGGTTGGGGTTTGGCAAAGAATGATAATTAGCAATATCTAGCTAAAGCTTGCATAAAAGTAAAGCCTCCAGAATGGCCTCTAGACTCTATTTGAACTCTCTTAGCCACTAATATCTTATTTCATTACATTCCTTTTCCCCCTTTTGGTCAGGAAGGGCTTGTCCATCTCACTGTGCCAGGACCAGGCTCGTCCCTGGAATATCTCCCACACTGCCAGGGAGCCTTTCACCCCTGGATGGCATGTAGTGGGAAGGGTAATGGTTTTCCTTGCAGACTTGAGGTTAGAGAGAGAGAGAGGCCACATCTGAGTCACAAAAAGAGGTCCTGTGGAAGTAACTCTTAGGCATAACTGTGGGTAGGTTTAGCTTCTCCACTGCAGAAATAAGCCTCACAAAAGCCAGCAGAAAATCAAGGGCTTAGCATATTGACTTGGGAGTCCCCCAATATCTGAGACAGTATCAGGGGTTTCCTTGGTGGTAAAGTTTAATGGTTTCTTATTTTTATTCCCATCCCACAAGCGACTTTGCCAATACTTTTTAATTAACTGCCCAACATACTCTGGGATAGATCCAGGTATTACCTTAAGCAATACATAATTACAAGCCCCCATTTCAATTCTGGGCTCCATGTGTTTGGGTGGTTTAAATGAGCTATCCAGACAGGTTAAGTTAGATTATGTGCTACAAAAAATTTAGGTTTGGAACAAAACAAACTTCTCTTCCTTTGGTCTCATACAGTAGGTAAAGTTCTAAAATACAGACAGTGTCACCCTTAGCCCTGTGTTCTGATTCACCTTCGCTCTGACCCGATCGGCTCGGTTCTTATCTCTAACTGAAGCCTGATCTCTTTTTCGGTTTCTTTAACAGTTGCTGTGCGTGGCAATGCCGACTCTCAGAGTTGTAAAACTCCAGCTCTGGTTGTAGGTGTCACACGGATAGCCAAAGTTTCAGGGAGATGCCAGGTCATACCTGTGTAACACAGGATCTCAAAAGCCAGAAATAACGCCAGCAGCTCTGGACTAAATGTGGACTCTAAGAGCTGCTAATCCAGGCCCGAATTTTCTTATAACTATTTGTAAAAGGGACCATACAATATTTTTTTCCTTGTTCCTGGCTTATTTTGCACCACATAACATCCCCAAGCTTCATTCGCTATGGATGGGTTGTTTTTTTTTTTTTAAAACCACCGTGTACACAACTTTTTAATATAAAAATTAAGTTTTTGAAACTTAACATTATACCATAAATACCTTTCGTGTTAAATTTTTCTAAGTTTTCTTTTAGCTACAATGATAATCATCACATGAACACACCATGGCCTTCTTAGCCATGCCCTCACTGATGTCTACCACTTAACATGATGAGTACTGCTGCTCTGGGACAGCTCTCTGCAAAGCTGTATCTCTAGATCTTAGTCTGTATTTACATAATTGGTTCCCAAGCGTAGAATTACTAGATGAAAGTATGAAAACTTTTTAAAGCCTTGAGAGAAATTGTGAAATTGTTTTCCAGAATGGTTGTTTCCATTTACACTCTCTGTTGAAGAACATGATAGTATTCATTTCATGGCTCATTCAAATAGATGATTTTTGGAACTCTCCTGAGATTTCCTGAGGTGCTGCGGAATTTGGAAGGAGATGTCGTTGCTGGTTGACCCATCCCTTAACCCCTCCTGTCCAGTTTTCCTTATCATGAGACAAACTACAAAAGTCCTCACAAAACTTTTGGTGTGGGAAAAAAAGGGTAAAAACAAATGGAAAATAATCCATACTTAAAAATACTTCTTAAGCACATGCTGTACACAGACTTAGGATATATACAAAAGAAATGTAAAGCTGGGAACACCTAATTTGCTGTGTGACCTTGAGCAAATCACTTAATCTCTTCGGGTCTCTTGTCCCCATGAAGGAGAGCAGTAGAATTAGCCACATCATCTCTAGCTTGCTTCTGACTAAAGGCTGTCAGAGCCATTTTCCAAAAAAGAGGAGGACTTTCTAACTGCTACTCCTTCCCCAATCTGAATGGAAAGTGTCTGCAATATTTGCTTCCAAAAACTTCCACTGTGTTCCAATCTCTATTGCCATACTGGGGTAACGTCCATGTTACTACCCAGAATTTACTTTAAAGAAATATGATGAAAGCAAAACCTTCACCTGATCTTTTTGTCAGTTAAGCAAATACAGGTGAAAGTTAAGGCAAAGAATTCCTTAAAAATATAAGTATACTGCAGAGTGTGCCAATTATGCCCTCAGCAACAACCATTGGTTTCCATGGGATGGTCACACGAATCATTAAGATCAGAATTTGGGCCTTGTAACTATAACACAGAAGGTCTATTCTAAACACAGAGTATCACCTTTTCTGAGCTGCAATTAACACTTGATTTCATTTTTGTATATACTCCTAAATATGGTACTAGCAAAGGGAAAAAATCATACATTATTTCCCGGCAGGATTTTCTTTACAGAATATTTAGTTAGATGTTCTCTAATAACAGATTTATTGAAATATAATTCACATACCATAAAATTCACTCTTTTAAACTGTACAATTCAGTGGTTTTTCGTGTACTCACAAAGTTGTGCAGCCATTGCCATACATATTTTAAAAACATAAAATGAAAGGGTCTGGACAATTTCCAAGTTGTTTACTTCTGTTAATTAAATTTAATATTATGGATACTTTTTTTTAGCCAAGACCTTGTTTGTAAGAATTTAAACCATTCAGAGTTCATAAAATCATTGAATATGTGTTAGGGCACATTCTCAGTTTAATTTGAAAGCTACCATCTACCAACTCCTACTTGAAAATCTTTTGTTTACATAATACATAAAAATTGAAAGTGTGTATTTATCTGACGGTTTTGCAGATGATGAAAGGTGGATGAGAGGCTGAGTAAAGTTTGCATGTTTCTGAATTTATTTTAAATATTTAGGAGTCATTTAAAAATTTTGCCTTCCTCTATTTACTTATGATTCTAATGGAAATATCATGCCTAATGAAAAGTAACTGAAGGTAATAACGGGAGAAATAGTTGTCTTTTCTCTTTAAGTCAAGAGGGGAAAATATGCTGTTCTCTGAGAGAGCTTAGGTATGGTTCAAAGTGATTAAAAATAATAGAGAGATTTATATTTTTATCCTAAGCATGGCATATGATTGGTTATGAAAGAGCTCTTTCTTTTGATTTTTCTACTCAAGTCTTTGCTATAAGATTGCTAGTAATTTTTTTCTTAACTATGTTATAAACAAGCTGAATAACTTGCTGCTGCACTGAATGGCTTTTCAATTACTTGTACTTCTGGAAATATAAAAACATAATACTACCACTTTAAATTTAGATAAAACTTTTTCCCTTTAACACTCGGTAAGCTTTCCAAAAAGGCATCTTCTTTTTCTTCCCCAGTCCATCTCTGGCATAAATTATTCTCTCGCTATTCAGTCTGAGAAATTGACACTCATTTTACAGATGGAAATTTGAAATAAACCTCTCATTGGATAGGTATGAAAGGGGAAGCCTGACACTTTTGTTTGGCCCTCTGTACAGAGCTGAATGATAAGAACCTCTAAATGTTCATACAGAATCCTTGAAATGACCCTGAGTACACCCCAATACACGCCTCGTTTTTCTCATCTGCCAAATGAGAGCAGAGAATGGTGGTTTAAATACTGTCATAACCAAAACCAGTTGTCTACCTCTAAGGAATTGTATATATTCTGGTGCAATATTTTTACTATGATCTATACATTTTCTGTGGTATCTTTACCCATATTTGGGAAACTAGGGAACCTCAATCTAAAATGCAGTATTGAAATACTCTGAAGGAATACATAAACTAACATAGATTATGGTTTTTAGAGAAATGATGAACATTAATTTTTGTTATTCTTAAGTGAACTTGTGATATATGGAAAGCAAATTTAGCTTGAGGTAAATAAGATGACTCATAAAGAGACAAGAAAAATTCAGGAAAAATTGTGGGACAGTTAGCAGAGACTGAATACTTGGCTGAAAGAAAACGAATTTATAAACAAGTTAGAGACTGGAAATGGTGGGCATGATTTTCAGCTTCGAAAAATTGGCTGGTTATTTCTGGGAATGTTCTGTGCTTCATAAATGTGATTTGTATACTGGATGGTAATTATGGAAGCAGCAGTGTACTCTATAAAAAAAAACAAAAAACAAAAAACCAATGTCCTCTGCAATCATCTTATCTCCTTCTGCTTGCTGTCAAGCAGGAGGGAAAGGGCAATGTGCTCGGAGAGCGATATTGTGAAACTGTGAGGTCAGTGCACCCCCAAAGGTTGAATTGCCTGCCCGTGTGTGACCTTTTCATAACTTCACCCAACTTCACTTCTCAAGTGAGTTTACATCATCATTAAACTACACAAACATAATCTTTTTTTTTTTTGTATGTGGTATGGCAGGAGTCACATTTCACTCTTTTTCCATGTGAGTGTCCCATTATTGCAGCACCATTTATTTGTTGAATTTTTGTTTGTTTGTTTGTTTGGGGAAGTGTATGGGCCGGGAATCGAACCTAGGTCTCCTGCATGGCAGGTGAGAATTCCGCCACTGAACTACCCTTGCACCGCCCATAATTCTTTTTAAAGGGTTTCTGCCAGATACCATCTATTAGAAACGTGTGCAACCAGTGGAAATCCAGGAAAACTCCTAAAAGGTGAAAGCATCCTCTGTATGAGATTCCTCTTAAAGTGAAACTAAAATAGGCTTCTTTTGCAAATTAGAAGAAACCTCAGCCAAAAATTCTTGTAGAACTAATGAGTACCACCTTGTTCATTGAAGCAATTTGAAAGATTAAAGGGTATGCTCACTGTACGCCCTAAAATTGTTATTTTTCATCATTTCATCAAAGGATTTGGAAAATTCTGGCTGTAGATGGCAGCATCGCACTAATGCATCCTTTTGAAAGCTCCTACTCCTCATTTGTGAGAAAGACAAAGTTCTCTGGTGCCTGGAGAACTATAGCTTATCCCTAGAAACAAGTCTCAATTTTTCTTTGTTGAGTGTGAAAACTTTCCTTGACTCTGCAGGCTATACCTCTAAACTGAGTACAGTCAGACTTATCCTCAAAGCTTTGCTCATGTTCCTTTAGTTGTGGGGTGTGGAAAACACAATGAGTGTGCATTTTATAGAGCTTCTGAAAATACCAATTGCAGGGCCTTTGAAAACTCACAGATTTGTCAGCATTTCACATTAATGGGCGTTTTTATTTGTTTGTTTTTCTTCCTGATTTATAGACAGCACGCCATTGTAGAGGCAATATATCTTCATTTAAATTACGTTCAAGTTATTTATGACTGGAAATGACTTTGAGGCTGGAGTGTTTTACTTTGTTTTATTTTGTTAACAGGTTCATTCTGATGCTGGTGATAACTGTGGAGCCTAAAATAAAAGCAGTTTAAAAGGGTTCTCTGGGTGATTGGAATAATCTGAGTTAACTGTGTGACAGACCCAAATTTTTTACAAAAAGTCCTTTTGTACTTCCAGCTACATTCTGCCAATGTAAATTTATAACGAAACAAAATAACAAGTAATCAATCAATAAAATGATTAAAACTCACTATGTGTCAGATAACTATGCAAGCCTCTTTCATATCCTGTTTCATCTAACCCTTGTTACAAATCCATAATTATTCTTATTTTGCACATGAAGAAACCAGGGCAAAGACATTTAATGACTTGACCAAGATCTCACAGCTAATAAGTGTGGAGCCAGGCAGGGAATGCAAGTTGTTTGGTTCCGAGATCAGCTTCTTCAGAACTGTGTCAGCTGCTTCTCTGAGGACAAAGCCAGGCTAAAAAGTAGCAGGAGAACTTTAGGATCAAAAGTGGATGTGATTTGTCAGGACTTGGAATGATGATAGGAGATTTTTGCAATTTGTTTCTTAATTTAATAAATATTTATTAAGTGGCCGGTTATGTACCAGGCCCAGGAGAGGAACTGAGGAAACACTGCCATATCTACAATACCCAGTCCTTGCCCCCCTTTGCAGGGGGAAACCAGCACAGTAATGACCACAGCCAAGTCTCGCCATTCCGGACAGTTACGTCCTATAAAGTCACCGCGACGGACGAGTTAGCGGAGGCTGAACCGCTGCTCCCGGGGCAGACACAGGGCTAGGTTCCCATGAGACTTTGATCATAGGATTTTTGTTCACTGATCAATACGTAACCTGTTTTCTATGTCACATGTGTTGCTGTTTGAACGCAGCTTAGTTAATATACAGGGTCGATTCATTAACATTGAGCTCCCAGCCAACAGCGCCGTCACTCACTGCTGAGCAAAGTTGACCCGCCGCGCACGGCTTCTCCGTGGGGCACAGCGCAGCCTTCTGGTGCTTTTTCGGCTTGATGCTTGGGGGCCATTTTAAACAGTGCCTTCACCAACAAAAAGCACGAAACAGGGCACTAAATGTAAATGAAAAGAGCATTTTTTTTTTAATAGTCTGAGGGCTGAAACAAGAAGGAATAGCGTCACCTTGCCAGTCCTCAGCTGGGAAAATTTTTGCCACTCTGTCCATGTCCACGACAGACCGTGACAGCACCACGAGTGTTCAGAGGCTTTACCCGTAAGAAAGGTCCTTAAACTCTGACTCGGGCTGCTCACCTTTACACATCACAATCATTCCCATTGCCTCCTCCTCATCTCGCACAAAGGCTGAAAATTAACCTCCTAATCCCTCCGGTCTGTGTCTTATCACCACACCCCACACGCCACACCCCGCCGGTTCTTTCCCTGAAACAGGGCAGGCCAATCCCACCGCTTTCCCCAACTAATCCTTTACTGCCTTCCAGCGGCCTTCATAACAAAGTTCAAACTCCTTAGCATAGTGTCCAGGCTATTCACTTAAGACCCATGTCTGTCTGTCTGTCCGTCTGTCTCTCTCTCTCCTTTCTCTCTCTCGTCCCCCTACTTCTCTTTACTACATAATCTAGTCACACTGAACGAGGAAATGAGAATATAGATTGTGACAGGCATGCTCTCAGCAAGAGGAATATAGAAAGCCATATAAAATATAAATAAAAATACCAGTCGGGATCCTTTAGTGTGGAGACAAATATTCAATTCATTTCAGTGGTCGCTGAGATGGCGCTCTTTCACTGCACAATACAATATGATTGGGACTAAGAGTAATTATCCTTAGGAAAGCACTTACAGTTTGTTCTATAGAGAATGTTTTAAAAGAACGCATGGTGGCATAAAGATAGACATAGAGACGGATGGAATAGAATTGAAAGCCCACAAATAAATCCATATATCTATGGCCAACTGATTTTTGATAAAAGTGCCAAGACCATAAAAAAGGGAAAAATAATCTCTTCAACTAATGGACAAGTGGGAGAGCTGGTTATCTATATGCAAAAGAATGAAGTTAGACCCCTACTGCTGCATACCATATATAAAAATTGACTCACAAATGAATCAAAGACCCAAACAAAAGAGCTAAAGCCAATAAACTCTTAGAAGAAAACTTATAGGCATATCTTCATACCTTTGGATTTGGCAATGGATTCTTAGAAATGACATCAAAAGCACAAGAAAAAAATAGATGAATTGGACTTCATCAAAATAAAAAACCTGATGTATTGAAAGAATAAAAAGAAAGTGAAAGCCTATAGAATGGTAGAAAATATTTGAAAATCATATACCTGATAAGGGTCTGGTATCTAGGATATATAAAAAACTCCCACAACTCAACAACAAGAGGCCAAATAACCCAATTTAAAAATGGGCAAAGAACTGGAATAGATATTTCCTCAAAGAAGATATATAAATGGCCAATAAGCACATGAAAAGATGCTCAGCAGCACTAGCCACTGGGGAAATATAAATCTAAATCACAATGAGCTACTACTTTATTACCACTAGGACAACTATAATAAAAAAGATAATAGTAAATGCTGAAAAAAAATATGAAGACATGGGAACACTGGTTCATTGTTGATAGGGATGTAAAATGGTGTGGCCACTGTGGAAAACAGCTTGACAGTTCCTCAAAAAGTTAAACATAGAATGCCACATGACCTGACAAGTCTCCTCCTAAGTATATACCCAAAATAATTGAAAACAGGGACTCAAACAGATATTTGTATACAATAGTTCATAGCAGCATTATTCACAATAGCCGAAGGATGGAAGCAACCCAATGCTTATCAATAGCTGAACGGATAGACTAAATGTGATATTCACTTGTAATGGAATATTAATCAGCCACCAAAAGAAATGAAGTTGAGACTTCCGGAGAAGATGGCGGCTTAGTAAGACGCGCGGGTCTTAGTTCCTCCTCCAGAAAAGCAACTAAAGAAACAGAAACAATACGAAACAGCTCCCGGAGTCACGACAGAGACCAAAAAGACAGCATACCCCATTCTGGAACAGCTGAACGGGCAGGGAGAATCTGCTGCGGTGAGATACCCGAGGGGCACGCGTTTTCCCGGCCGGGGCGGCTGGCGACTGGGGTCCCCTCCACGCACCTGGCTCCCCGGTCTGACTGGGAACGTTGGATAGCGGGGCCCTCCCGTCACGCTTGGCGTCTCGGGCCAGCTGGGCAATTTGGACCGGCGCTCCCCCAAGCCATGGCGGCCAGCGACCCCCGCCTCCACGTGCGGTTTCCCGGGCCGACTGCCCCACAGACAGACGAGCGCCAGGAGCGCCACCTACTGGGCAGGAAAAGAAAAACAGAGCCCAGAGATTTCACAGAAAAACCTTTCAACCAGCTGGGTCCCACACCCAGGGAAATCTGATCAAATGCCCAGACACCAGCAGAAAATAATGGATGACGCTCGGAAAATTGAAGATATGGCCCAGTCAAAGGAACAAACCAATAGTTCAAATGAGATACAGGAGCTGAGACAACTAATGCTGAATATACGAACAGAAATGGAAAAACTCTTCAAAAACCAAATCAATAAATTGAGGGAGGACATGAAGAAGACATGGGCTGAACAAAAAGAAGAAATAGAAAATCTGAAAAAACAAATCACAGAACTTATGGGAGTGAAGGACAAAGAAGAAAAAATGGAAAAAACAATGGATACCTACAATGGTAGATCTAAAGAGACAGAAGCTACAATTAGTGAACTGGAGGATGGAACATCTGAATTCCAAAAAGAAACAGAAACTATAGGGAAAAGAATGGAAAAACTTGAGCAGGGGATCAGGGAACTGAATGACAATATGAAGCGCACAAATATACGTGTTGTGGGTGTCCCAGAAGGAGAAGAGAAGGGAAAAGGAGGAGAAAAACTAATGGAAGAAATTATCACTGAAAATTTCCCAACTCTTATGAAAGACCTAAATTTACAGATCCAAGAAGTGCAACGCACCCCAAAGAGAATAGACCCAAATAGGCGTTCTCCAAGACATTTACTAGTTAGAATGTCAGAGGTCAAAGAGAAAGAGAGGATCTTGAAAGCAGCAAGAGAAAAACAATCTGTCACATACAAGGGAAACCCAATAAGACTATGTGTAGATTTCTCAGCAGAAACCATGGAAGCTAGAAGACAGTGGGATGATATATTTAAATTACTAAAAGAGAAAAACTGCCAACCAAGACTCCTATATCCAGCAAAATTGTCCTTCAAAAATGAAGGAGAAATTAAAACATTTATAGACAAAAAGTCACTGAGAGAATTTGTGACCAAGAGACCAGCTCTGCAAGAAATACTAAAGGGAGCACTAGAGTCAGATACGAAAAGACAGAAGAGAGAGGTATGCAGTAAAGTGTAGAAAGAAGGAAAATCAGATATGATATATATAATACAAAAGCCAAAATGGTAGAGGAAAATATTATCCAAACAGTAATAACACTAAAAGTTAATGGACTGAATTTCACAATCAAAAGACATAGAATGGCAGAATGGATTACGACCCAACAATACCACTGCTGGGTATCTACTCAAAGGACTTAAGGGCAAAGACACGGATGGACATTTGCACACCAGTGTTTATAGCAGCATTATCTACAATTGCAAAGAGATGGAAACAGCCAAAATGTCCATCGGCAGACGGGTGGCTAAACAAACTGTGGCGTATGCCTACGATGGAATATTATGCAGCTTTAAGACGGACTAAGCTTGTGAAGCATGTAATAACATGGATGGACCTAGAGAACATTATGCTGAGTGAGTCTAGCCCAAAACTAAAGGACAAATACTGTATGGTCCCACTGATGTGAACCGACATTCGAGAATCAGCTTGGAATATATCATTGGTAACGGAGACCAGCAGGAGTTAGAAACGGGGTAAGATAGTGGGTAATTGGAGCTGAAGGGATACAGACTGTGCAACAGGACTAGATACAAAAACTCAAGAATGGACAGCACAATAATACCTAAGTGTAATGTAACTAGGTTGGAACACTGAATGAAGCTGCACCTGAAATATGGTTTTTTGTTTGTTTGTTTGTATGTTTGTATCTTTGGTTTTTGTTTTTTTTCTTTTTCCTTTTTATATATATATATTTTTTATTAGTATTATTATTTTAATCTCTTCTCTATATTAACATTCTATATCTTTTTCTGCTGTTTTGCTAGTTCTTTTCCTAAATCGATGCAAATGTACTAAGAAATGATGATCATACATCTATGTGATGATACTAAGAATTACTGAGTGCATGTGTAGAATGGAATGATTTCTAAACGTTGTGTTAATTTCTTTTCTTTTTTTTGATTAATAAAAAAAAATTAAACAAAAAAAAAAAAAGAAATGAAGTTGTGATACATGCTACAACATGGATGAGCCTTGAAAATGTTATGCTAAGTGAAATAAGCCAGATTCAAAAAAACAAATATTGGATGGCCCACAGATAAGAAATATCTAGAATAGGCAAATTCATAGAGACAGGTAGGAGTTATGGGGATTATTGCTCAATAGGTAAGAGTATTTGTTTGCGGTGATGGAAAAGTTTTGGAAATAGATAATGATAATGGTAATGAAACATTGTAAATTTAATTAATGACATGGAATTGTACACTTAAAGTGGTTAATGTAGCAAAATTATGTTTTATTTCATATTATAAAATGATGAATAAATAGCTAAAAATTATATTTTATGTATACACACACACACACACATTTGACATGAAAACCAAAAATAAAAAATGACAGACTAGAGGTCTGGCTCCAGTTGGTATCTTCTGGCACCTGGCCATTAGGTTGACAGGACGATTCATCTCTGCATCTCTCTGGCTAAATGTTCTCCTTCACGAGCTGACGCAGTAACAGTCCTCTCATGGGTGGCATTTTTGTTGTTAAATATGGGTCCTTATTTTTCTCTGTGAATCACTTATGTCAACATAGGTGTGGATAGGTAAACAGAGAAGATAATGAGCTAAATCTAAGCCTGCAGAAACATTCTATTGTCAGTACTTATAGTAATGACTTGCACACTTGTAATAGCTTTTTTTCTGGTTTCTTTTCATGGTAGGTATTGAGTCTGGAGATTTAAAAAAAAAAAGGAAGGAGATAGGTGGGGGTAGAAGGAGAACACGCCCCACCAAAGCCCAAGACTTCTAAAGTAAGGTTTGCTTTTGAGTAACAAAAACGCACATGAAACTCTTATAAGAAACTTAATAGTTCTAGGGTAGAATTAGTCACCCGAACTTTGTAATACCTTCCAAAGTGCTTCTTCTTTGAACTTGCAATTGAAACGTTACCTGGGTTAATTTGCATGCAGCTTCTTGTCTTGGTGATCAACACGCTTAAAAACTGGGTAGGGAAGTCAATTGCAATCTTAATCTAGGGTGTTGGAGGTTCCTTTTAGCTTTTAGACGCTTCAAAGTACCCAATCTTCCAGCTGCACAGAAAAATAGGTGTTTGTTAAGAAACTTTTCAACTTGATTTCCCTTCATTTTCATTGTTATTCTAAAGTTTTCATAGAGATAATAGCTCCTAGTAATAATTGTTTCCAGTGAAAAGAAGTTCAAAGCGAATCGAAATAATTTTTATGTGAGCTCAAACAATTTACAATCTACATTGAGTAGATTGTTCATTTTGTACTCTCCTTTCATGGGTAATATTGTTTGATCATTGTTAAAATGTTAGTTACAAGATCAATGATTTCTGCTTGATAATACATTGCACTTTAAAGTGCATTTAGTGTTTACTTATCATCTGGTTTTAATGGGGTAGAGTCATAATACATTAAAGAAAATATTCACAAGGCCCATCTTTTAAGTCACACCCATTAACACAAAAGTTGTAATGTTTTCCAAGATGCCTTCATTTAATTACCAGTTATACTGAACTTTTCACAAGTCGCATTAATGGTGAGTCACTTAAATAAAAATCCACCAATGTATACAAAAGAACAAAAGAAGGGGCAAAAGCAGTATCAACCTCTAAACAGATGGAGAATTTTCAAAAGGTACAAAGAAATAATCTTTTGTCAACTTTCCATCCTATAGAAGAGCTGTAAGAAAAATACTAAAGAGTCTAGTACCATGTAAACATTCATAGAAAACTCATATTTCAACAAGTGTGCATGTTGCTTTTTAAGTTGAGCAAGTAATCCTTAGATCATGTCTCTGAAAACGTTTTCTTTCCCAGATATGCTATAATTTTTCTTAAAGGCATAGTTTCCCTTTCTGTAAATTTCCTGATACCTTTATTAGTTTTTGTTTGAAAAGGAAAAAAAAAAGACCTTTCAAAAAGGGATTTAGAAAGGAATTATTGGCCACTGTGAGAATATCTGTCTTGCTTTTAGAATTTCTCCATTTAGATAAATTTACTAATTTCTGTTATTAATAATGTCATAAGGAAATATTAAGCTTTTTCATAGTTAGAATTATACTTTTCCAGGTAAGATTATGCTAAATTGATATAATAATTAAGGTTCACTAATCAACAAGTATTTATTGTATGCCTACGGCATTTCCAGGAATGGGCTATGTACTATGGAATATAAATAAAAGGGCACTGTTTTCAAGGAACTTACAGTCTAAATAAGGGGACAACATTGACATTTATTAATATAGTACATGTAGGATTAAAGATATATACATGGCAACCAGGTAAACTGTTAACAACTGCAGAAGTCATTTTTTAAAAGACACTACCAAATTGTTTCTATATTATCATTTTTGAGGATGTCATGATGCACAATCTTTTTAACAGTTTCACTTACTACCAAGTTTCTTAATTAACATCTTGAAGACACAGCCTAGGAATGAACCTCTCCATCCCTACAACTAATGTTCTAATCACACCTGCATCAGATCTTGCCTCCTACCTAGGCTTCCTGCCTCTTTTGAATCTTGCCTTCTTCTACATCTGTCATCCACAATCCACCCAGAAAAATGTGCCTAAGATTTCCTGCTTAAAATTCTTCGATGGCTCCCCATTGCCAGATGAATAAAACCCAAGATCTTTAACGTGCATATAAAACCTCTGGCATCTCACTGCCCACTCTTACCTTCTACGTCGCAACACCTAGAATTTTGTGTTCTAGAAATACTAGATTTTTTTTGTTACAAACACACAAAATGTTGTTTCATACCTCTGGTGCCTTTTTTTTTTTTTTTTTCCATTACGTTCACTCTACCTGACTTAGCTTTTCTGTGAATCTTGTCTTAGCTAATCTTCACTCATCTTTTAAGTCCTAATTCAGGTATCATTTTCTCCAGAGGTCCTAGGAACTTAAAAGTCCTTTCCTTTGTATGATCCCATAACAAACTCTGCAAATATCTGTTCTGCATATTATATTGAGCTATTTATGTTTGTACATCTAGTGGATATGTCTACTTTTGTGTCATCATGACTAACACTAAACTGAACACTTGAAAGTTGACTGGAGTAAACATATAATAGTTTAGAGTAGGTGTTTTCCCCTATTTATAGTTTGGCCACTTTGTAGCTAAGTGCCCTGGGGCAAATCACTTGCCTCTTTGAAATTGTTTACTGTTTTTTTTTTTCATCTATAACATAAAGATTAAAATGACAGTTAACATTTATTAGGCACCCACAATGTTACAGGTATTTCTCTAAATACTCTGCACGCATGCACAAAAGAGCTATGAAGCAGTACTGTCATCATCCCCAGTTCACAGATAAGAAAACAGAAGCATGAGAGGTGAAAGATGTGACTATTTTGCATGGTTACTTAGTAGTAGAGCTAAGATTCCAACCCTGGCAATCTGATTTCAGAATCTGCACTTTTAACAACTTCACTATTCTGGATTTCAGGAACAAGATTAGTGGGAAGACTGAGTCAGATGCCAGCATCATTTTTGGAGCCCTAGTATGTGCTGAGCACAATACAGAGTAATTTATATGTATTAATTCAATCCTAGGTATTGAGCATCTCTACTAAAGATGAGACAATTAAAGGGGGAAAAATGCTGTGTGGTAGTAGCTGGGGGAACACGGATTCCAGCCCAGCAGTCTGGGTCTGCAGCCAGCAGTTTAACCGCAGTGCAACGCTGCCCCTTAAATGCTGAGAGTTACAAATGCCATCCTTGTGCCCTTCCTGGAGGTGAATTTTCTTATTTTCCATTTATATTACATGTGTCTAAAATTACATATTCTTCCATCCCAGGGGATTTATTCTATTTGGAACCAAGAGAAAGAATTACAAAGCAAAATACACCTGTCACTCAAGTGCAGACCTTCAGGATAGGTACCTTTAAATTACCTGCTTGCCTCCTCCATGTGTATTTAAAGATGGGAGCACACATATGCTAAATGTACCTATAAATGCATGGTAGTCAGTAAAGGAAACCAATGAAAACTCAGCTGTGATTTAGAAGTCAAAGTGTCCAGTTTATTATTATCTAATTCATTACTTCTTTTTTTTTGAGGGAGGGGCGCGGAATGGACAGGCACCGGGAATCGAACCTGGGTCTCAGGCATGGCAGGCGAGAACTCTGCCTGCTGAGCCACCGTGGCCCACCCTAATTCATTACTTCTTAAATAAGAAATGCCAGTATTACACCCTCTTCTGAAGAATTACAGCATGTGAAATAGCCAGAGACATGTAAAAGGATACATCCTAAATTAGGACCCACAGCTCAGTGGAAATGATACGAGCTCCAAATACCCCGACTTTTGTGGGGTTAGATGAAAAAATAGAGTATTTCACTTTAGTTTTGGTTTTTAACATTTAATTTCCTTTTGTAAAAGTGGTTTGACTTTTGTGGAATATGGAAAATGTAAAAGAGCAAGAATAAAAGCCCAGGGTTTCCCTCCCATCCCTCCAGAGTTATCTTTAAAGGATCTCTAGACCAGACCACCAGCTTTAGTATTACTTGGCTGTATTCAGAATGATGTGCTCATATCTTCGAGCAGCAAAAATGCTAAATGAACCTGCTGCATAAAATACCTGCAGATAACGTTGTCTCTAGCAGCTATTTGCCACCTAACAGCTTGCTACATGCTTAACATGTGAAGTTCCTTTTCAATTGTTGTTTGTTTCTGTTGGACTGTACATGTTAAAAATAATATAAGGTCAAATTCCATAAGAAAGCATAGTTCTGATTGAATTTCCAGTCCCGAAATCTGGACTTAAGCCAGTAAGATCTGGAATTGTGGCAGGGATAGTATGCCTTGCATTGTCAGACTACTTAGGTTGATTAACTCATGATGAGGATAGGTTTGTCAAGCAGTGAGATGTAGCAGAGAAGTAGATAAAATACATGCCACCTCTCCAGAAAATAGCTAAAAGAATGCTCTGGGAAAGATGGAAATAAGAAAGATATCTGGTGGAGCCACAGGGAGAAAAGTCAGCTGTACTGCATGCCTCATCCTGTATAAAAATAGAAGTGAGACCTCTTAACAGATTTGAGTTAGACCAAAAGAGTCCAAGTCTTAACTATAGCCCTAAATACATGTATAGCTTAACAACTATGTAATTTTGGGTGCAATTTTTTAAAGCCGATCTTGCCTTTGAGCCCATTTTAGAGTATGAATTAGAACATGAAGTCTGTAAAAAAAAAAAAAAGCTGTATGAAGTCCCTGAAACTGCATTGGTCTAAATTTTAGTTCTGAAAAGATCGATTTCTTGTCTTTTTAATTTCCTTTGGAAAATAAATACCCTGCAAAGCATATGTGTTTGTATTGATACTTTGGGGAGTCAACAATGCTATGATGTGAAACAATCTAAGATTTATCACCTTTAAAAAATGGATTGTGATTATAAACTTGATTGTGAAAATGGCTCCTAAATGGCTCAAACAGTAAGATTTTAACCATCACA
Organism: Tamandua tetradactyla; assembly: GCF_023851605.1. Taxonomy (NCBI): domain Eukaryota; kingdom Metazoa; phylum Chordata; class Mammalia; order Pilosa; family Myrmecophagidae; genus Tamandua; species Tamandua tetradactyla. Next base: position 42,131,191 of record NC_135332.1, read on the forward strand.
GTCACCCTCATACTCAATTTTCACTAATTGAATTTTGGTTCTCATATTTCTACCCTGGAATACTTTCTTTCCATCATCTGCCCGTAATGTCTTTTCATCTTTTCAGTGTAATAAAATCCTATTCCTCTTCCAGGGTATAGATTAAATATATTATTTTCCCCAGAAAGTCTTCTCCATTCTACTCCCTACTCCATGCTTCCATAGGACTTAATACTGAGTATTCATGACATTACACGTATTACGTCTGTGTCATTCTCCCCAATCAATTATAAGCTGCTTGAGGGCAGGAACTGTCTTATTTAACCTGGAACACTTACCCACCCCACCCCCCTGCTCTAGAAGTTACCATGAAGCGCACATGGTTGACACTTAATATTTTTTGAAGCCAAAGAAAAGCATTTTCTGTGGGGCTAAAAAAAGGAAGGAAAAAATAAAAGCCAAAAGCATCCTTCCAGACATTCTACTGCTGCTGCTTTTCTTTCCTTTTCATCGAACTAGACTTCCATGTGCCCACATTCTCCACAAAGTGGGATATGACCTTTCCCATCTTATATCTGCAAATCTGGGCTTCAAATTTTCTTATTATGAGATTGGACGTCTTACTCTGAATCCAGTTGTATTTTTGAAAAGTATGCATTGCCCAGGTATTCTGTGCCAGGCACTGCTGAGATTTCCATCAGCCTGAACTCCTCCTCCTCCTAAAATGCTGGTATGATCACATTCACTACACATCGCCATTTGTAAAGCATTTTAACAGCTTACAAAATACTTTCACAGCTGCCATCTCACCAAATCTTTCCAAAATGTGTGAGGTGGATATTATTATTATTACTGCCTCAATGTGAGGACCTGTCTTAGCTCCCCAGCTTAGCCTGCCGAGGAATGAGTGGTCTTGTCAACGCCATGTGGAATCATCAGCTGCACCGTCTCCAGGGGACGTCCTAGATGGCCAAGGCTGGCTCCTTCATCTCACGATAAGTAAAACGGAATCATCATTGTACAGAGGAGTAAACCAAGAACTGGACAAGCAAAGGGGCTTCCCTGTCACATATTCTTAACAAAGTGGAATAGGATCTGTCTTCTGAGTGCCGGTTCAACATTCTGTCCATTACCCATGCTGCCTCCGGGATGAAAAGTTTGCGTGCATCGCCCGCATTTTTGAGAAACTCCACTTATTCGTTTTTGGGGAGGATCAGTTCTGACAGCTGTGTGAATCCCTTTGTCTCTGTCACAGTCCTCTTCCTTCTGCCTTCCTGTCTGGCACTTGCGCTACCTCATCGTGTAAACCGCTTCCTTTCTACAATTTTCTCTCTCTAGTAGGTTTTATCGGACTGTCCAGCTTATTAATCCTCATTGCATCAAGTCTCCAAATATCTTCTTGGCTTTTATTTCTTGTTTTCAGTATTCAGATAGTTGGATAGTTTTGTAACGTGTGCGCAGAGGTCCGAGGAGAGCCCTGGGTAATGTGATACGTGGGCTGGGCGGCCCAGTGCTTCTCCTTCGAGGAGAACTCAGGGGATTTTAAACTGGAATGAAGTCTAGGGTCTGACTCCATCATTCTACAGATGACGAAAATGATCGCCAGTAAAAAGAAACTTGCCTGAGATTATATATCCCGGAGCCAAATCAGGACTAACCATGGTCTTTCTACTACGTGATCCTGCTTGTTGCCCGAAATAAGACTAGGTTTCTGAATGATGAGCACAGAGACGGGAAACAAAGGAGTTTGTGCTGACAAGGCCCCATAAACTTGATAAGCTCAAACTGTTCAAAATCTAAACAAATTCAGAATTCTGTTTGTAAAAACTGATCTTAATTTACAACTAAACCTGAAGAAGTCTTCTGAAAACCTCGTCTCTCTATTCCAATTTATCAAATTGTCAAAAATAAAATCATCTTTCTCTAAAGAAAAATGATCTTTATGTGATGATTTTATCAGATTTGTATGCCATTTTATATTTAAATGTAAGCCTGATGCTTCTTTTCACAGGACATTATAAGGGAAATACTGATAGCACCTCAGCCGAAATTAGGTGAACTTAAACATAGTATGCTAACCTTTTATAATTTATTAACAAGATTTAAGCACGGAGGCTGATTTTTGTAAAATTTGGTTCTGTGAAACAGAGTCTTTCGCATTGATTTAGGATCCCTAAATTCAGACAGAAAGTTTCCAGACTTGAGAGTGTTCACATTTTCATAGCTGAATTGTAAATCATCTTTCATTTAAAAGATTTAAAGACAGGCTAAAGACCTAAATCTTTTCAGCCACCTTCCTAACCAGGAAAAGTTTCTAGATGAGCCTCTTTATGGTTTTTCCTAATGGATTAGAACAAACAGTTTGATAATGTTCAAATAGAACAAATGCCATCACAAGGAAAACAACTTTTTTCTCCAGGAGTTAAATGTAAAATTAGGTGTCATTACAGGGCATTTGGAAGATGTTTTAAGGCCGTCCAGCCCACGCAGACCAAACCATTCAACTGCAATGGGCAGCAAATCAAAACCAGAGTGGTAGGCTTGTTGTTTCCCTATTTGTTTTGCTTCATTCTGCTTGATTATTTTGGCAACGTTAGGCTGAAACGGCAGTGCTCTGAAGTTCTGTAAATGTAAGCTTTTAATTAGGTAAAAGACTCTTGCAGCTCTCGTTGAGTGCTCATTTTGTGCTTGGAATGCTTTATTCCATACTTTGGCATGTTTTGAAAAGAGCTGTGGTACTCTGAGCTGATTCCCTCCAGCAGCCACGAAAACCTTCCATGGGTCCAAGCAGAGTTTCATCTGCATGGATGCTGCTTCGTGGGTGCCTGCTGCATTTGAACATTTTGGGGATTTTCTGCATATTTGCACTGTTAAATGAAAAGTGAATAGTGCTTGAAAGTTAACTCTAAGAGTTTTTTTTTTATTATTTTAAAATTTAAAAATATTTAAATTAGCACTACTTGTGATAACAGTAGGCTTTTCCTGCTTCTTTTCAGCTAGGTCTCAGAAGGGGGTGATTTCTACTTTAGTTTTTCACCAGTATTTTCTCAAATGCTTAACTGATTTGGACATGTTTCAATATCTGTGGTTTTAACTAAGAAATGGAACATAAACGAGAACCAGTTTTCAAATGATGGTACAAGGCAGTGAAATTTTTTTTTTGAATAAGAAGTTTTATGCTTTTTTAATTGGTATTTTTCATCTGGATTAGAATTTTTAAATTTTAAATATACTCGTATACCACAACTTTAAAAGGGTAGAATCTGCTTTATGAAGAGTTCACATAATCAATGTGGGAAATCAAGAGGAAAATTTTAATCAAAATCAAATAGGTCACAATTTTTTCTTGTATAATTAGAAGACATCCCTAAATTGGCTTCCTTCTGAAATAGAAAATGTACTGTTTACGAATTAGCAACAACACTTAGAGGATATTCTGTTAGCTTTCAATTAGGATTTGGTCTGCTTTTTACCTGAAATATAACATGTGGCTCCATTTTACAAAAAGCAGCTACCTTTACGAAAAACAAGTCCTATAGTGTGAGTGTCAATATCCAAATATTTTTAATGTCTACAAAAAACCCCACAATTGCCACCCACAGCCATCTTATAACTTATTCTTGTGAAACAGGTGTCTGAATTGATTGGAGGGCTTCGGTCTTATTTTTCTCCATGTTTAATTTCCTACCACGCAGGTGCACACAGTGTTATAAGACTTATGGGATTAAGTGTGTAAAATGGCAGACAAGGTTGTCTGGTGCACATCTTCCTTTTTAGTCAACTAATCACCTTTGGATTCTGGGCTCTGTCGATCGGTGAGTCCCAGCACCAATAAGCCACATCTATCAATCTAAACATTTGATGCACAAGACCACATTAGTTAGGGGCAAGGGCTATGATAAAATTTACACTTTGGATTTAGGTAGGAAGGCGTTTTATAATCCTAGGTTAGAACTGGTCTTCTTACTTAATCTAAGTGTGTTTCCTCCTGGTTATGTTGACAGCACATTCCTGCACTTGTACTTCAGTTTAAGTGGGAATCACAACAGTGCTGCCAAGATTGAAAACCTCAAGAGAAGCAAACTGGTCCAGCTCATACCCTCTCATAGTAAAGAGATGACTTAGAATTCAGAATCATTTGTTCTTGGAGGGCAAGTATTCACAGAGAAGGCTTGAGGTTTACAGGAAATCATCCCTACACCAGTTCCCTAGTTTGCCTATCTCCCACCCACCCCTTCCTTATCACACAACTGAGATTCGGGAGGTGGTTATCAACTCTCTCCTTGGTCAGGCTGACCTCCCTGCAGGTGCCATCATCCTGGAGCATCAGTTGTAAATGGCCAGGATAGATGATCACTGCCTCAGGGAAGACGGGAAGTATTTCATGCCTATCCCCTCTCTTTGAGGTACAAGCCTGGGTTGTCATTCAGAGCACTGTGATGGGGAAGCCACAGTACTGTGTTTAGAGGACGTGTCCCAGGTCTCCGATAGGCAGTGGCAAGCACGATTTAGGTCACTGGTCTCCTGACTGCCGACCTGTTATTCCTTGAACCAGACTGCTTTCTCTTCATTTTTTCAAAATGAATAGGAGCCAGTAGCCGTCACATCTCACCCCGAACCAAATCTTCTGGCAATATGAAAATACATTTATGCACTTGTTTGAATTTATATTATAGCATATGGTTATCTGCATATGGTTTGACATTATTTTTTTAACTTTTTTATTGTATAGTATAACATATATACAAAGCAAAGAAATAAAAAAGCAATAGTTTTCAAAGCACTCTTCAAAAAGTGGTTACAGGACAGATCCAGAGTTTGTCATGGGCTACCATATGATCCTCTCATATTTTTCCTTCTAGGTGCTCCAGAATATAGGAGGCTAGAGGACTTCAATTTTTTTATCATCACAATTGACTTTTTTTTACTTCTTTTTTTGTGAACGATAACATATATACAAAAAAGCTATAAATTTCCAAGCACAGCACCACAATTAGTTGTAGAACATCACCACAATTAGTTGTAGAACATATTTCAGACTTTGACATGGGTTACAATTTCACAATTTTAGGATTGTACTTCAAGCTGCTCTAAAATACTGGAGGCTAAAACAGATGTCAATTTAACAAATCAGCATTCATATTCATTTGTTTAGTCCTATCTTCTACGTATAATTCCACCATCACCTCTGATCTTTCCATACCTCTCTTTGGGGTTGTTTGGACTATAGCAGTTCTAAATTTTTGATATTGGAAGGGCCTGTCACTGATATGGGGTAGGGAGATGAAACTATCTGATGTTCTGGAGAAACTGGGCTAGGTTTCAGGACTTATCTGGACCAGGGACCCATCTGGAGGTTGTAGGTTTCTGGAAAGTTACTCTAGTGCCTGGAACCCTTGTGGAATCTTATATATTGCCCTGGGTGTTCTTTAGGATTGGCTGGAATGGTCCTGGTTGGGGGTTGGCAGGTTATGATAGGTAGCAAGGTCTACCTGAAGCTTGTTTAAGAGCAACCTCCAGAGTAGCCTCTCGACTCTATTTGAACTCTCTCTGCCACTGACATTTTATTAATTACACTTCTTTTCCCCCTTTTGGTCAGGATATAATTGTTGATCCCTCAGTGCCAGGTCTGGTATCCCTGGGAGCCATCTCCCACGACATATCTTTTTAACAAAAAAGCCTGAGACAGGAAGCTCTAACTCTGAGATCCTGAGGTGAGGTGCGCGAGCTATTAAACTTTCTTTGTACAGAGGGCCCAACGTACATGGTGCATGTTGTGACTGACACGGATAGGGCTTGCGATGTTTGAATCTCTTCTGTGTGTGGGGCTTCGGTTTCTCCTGAACGGTCACAGAATCTTTCCCTCATCATTCCCTGATGATTTCATCAAACCACATCACTGTATATATATATATACACACACACGTATAATATACACACACACACACAATATATATGCACACACACACACATAATTGTCACAATACATATATGTGCACGCATACATAATACTCATGTATGACTGTGAGAGTTGACTAAACTCCTTTGTAATTCTATAGAAACTCCGCACAAATCACGTGGTGCTTTGTGTGCCACCAAGTCTTCTGTCACGCAATTCCTCTTGTCAGCATCAGACCGATTTGACTGCTTTTCTTGTGGTAAAAACACCGTCTGAGATGGACAAGAATTTGCTTTGACTTATATTTGGCTTGAAAATATGTTGTTGATAAAAGGCCCCACCTAGGCATATTTTTAAACCCAGATATCTCTCCCTTTGAAGTGATTATTTAATGTGTTCTTTATAAAGAGAAAGCAGAGGAAGAGAAGGGAAATCAAGATACATTGAATATTAATTTTGTACCCGTCTCTATGTTACATGTTTTCACAAATGATATTTCATTCAAACCTTATAAAACCTACAAGATATATATTATTTTCTCCATTTTAACAGAGGATAAAATTGGGACTCAAAGAGGATAAATAACTTGAAGTTACTTAGAAACATGTTAACATATAACAGAGCCTAAGTTCAAGGCCTAGTATGTCCCATAGTTATAAGTCAACCTATACCAAGAGAGGACATTTGGGTCAATTTAATTGCTATTAGTAAATATCACAGAAATATCCCTTATGGGCAAGCTTAAAATATGGAGAGCCATGTCCATGCAGATATTAAATATAAGCACAAAAGAAAACTCTATCAATTCTATAGCTTGCGGCATTTGAGAATTACTTCCCACAAAGATTCCACTTTAAAAATAATTGTACTAGGATTGTGAGAGGTAGCATGATGCTGTGAGTGTAATTAATAGCACTGAAATATAAATATATATATATGAATATAGTTAAAAAGGGGAAATGTCAGGTTGTACATACGGTAATAGAATAAATTTTTTAAAAACTCCATGAAACTGCGCTACGCAATGAACCCTAAGTCAAACCTTGGACTACAGTTAATAATACAATTACAAAAATGTGCTCTCATCAGTTGTACCGAATGTATCACACCAATGCAAGGCATTAACAAAAGGGTGGTGTATGGGAATCCTGCATTTTATTTATGCTTGTTCTGCAAACCTATTTAACTCACTAAAAAAAAAAAAGATTAAAAAAGAACCAGAGCTATATAAAATAAATAAACAAAAATACCTGCACTATTTTAAAGTATTCCGAGATAGCCATGAGGTCACCTGACGATGTGCCTTAGGCTTGAGGAACTCAGACTTGTGGGAGAGTCACTTGCATTCAGCACCTGGGCAAAGGAAAAGAAAACCTGGATGGAAAAAGAGAATATTTCTATTGGCTATTTCACATTTCTAAGCACTAGCCATGTTCGATGGAGCGCTTCTCTCTAGAAGCAGCAGAGGGTGGAAGAAGCTGTCTCAGCTTTCTAAAGAGACCTAAGTGTCGACTGAGGTACATCAGGTGATAACAATGCTTCCAGCTCCCAGAACCAATGAATTTAAAGTCTGTGAGCATTAAGGTTGCCTTGTTAATTGGGCCCAGACGCAAGAAGTTGACTCAATAACAACAAAAAACGACAGTAAATCAGGCCCCAAAACAAGCTCACAGCACTAGGGCGTGGGGAGCTTGGAGGGGACGGAGTAGCTCCAGGAGATGGAGAAGATTCCACCCTATATATGTCCCACAAAGTCGCCAGCGACACCTCTCCGCGCGCCTCTGGATGCGAGGCAGGCTGCAGATGGCTGGTGCCTGGGGGGTGTTTTTCTGAATGTCTAAGCCTTACACCGAGGCCATTCATACTCCCAACAGCAGAGGTCCTCAGTTCCACAGTCCTCCAACCCAGACGCTAATTCTTCAACTAAGGCGACATTCCCACCCCTGAATTATTTGGCATTTATAGTTGCTAATGGAACGTGAATAATTTGGGGTTACAATCGTCTATCCTTGTGTCATTAATAAATTTTTTAAATGGGAAAAACTTTAGTCCTAATTGTCTTGATCTTGGCTTAAAATTTCACAATCGTTTGTTAACAGCTGAAATCATGTATCCAAACATCAGTTGATTCAACAGTAGAATATCTGAAAAAATACACATATATACGCCATTCCCTTGAAATCTTGGAATAAAAATAACAGGAGAAAATGTTTATAGAAGATTTTAACATTTCTTGTGATGAAGAAAAACAATTATTTTGGGTCTGGGGGGTTAGGGGTTGGTAGTCTGATTGGCTAAAAACTGCCAATTTGTTTATTGTCTAATTGTGCTTAGAACTACAGAGCCCCAATACTTAGGAATTTAAGGGGTCTTTTTGCTCTGGGGGGTGGGGGTGGGGGGCTAGTTGAATTTTCTGCCTGCCAATGCAATTCACTAAGAACATCTCCACTTCACCCTTCTTTTCACCAAAATCTGACATTTTCTTTGACTTACTCTTCATAGCTAAGCAATTGCTAAGTTCTACCTCCTATATAGTGTTTGGACCATTTCTCATCTCTCTAGCGCCCCACTGCTGCTGTCCAGCTTAAGTCCTTACCTTGGCTATTGTAACTATCTCTTAGCCAATCCCCTTATTTCCAATCTCACCTGCCTCTAAACCATTCCCTGCAAATCTGCAAAACAACTTTTCAAAAATGCCATTTCCTTGCTTAATACTTTCCGTACTTTGCCATCACTTCTGAATAAAGCCCAAATTTCTCAGCATAGCATGAGAATTCCTTTATAACCTTGCTCCCACTACCTCTTCAGTTTTACTGCTTCCTTCTCCCCTCACCACAGCCCTCAAATTTATGTTCCAACATACACTGAACTACTTAGAGTTCCCTGAAGGCAACAACCTGTTTTAATCCTCCTTTCTTTGCAAACTGTTGCTCTCTCTAACCTTACTATTCTTTCTTCTCTCATTCTTCTCACTCCTTGTCTACCTGACAAACACCTAACTCTTCTCTTAAGATCCAGGCCAAATGTCCCTGCTTTGCAAAGCCTTTCCTGACCCCCAGGCAGTGTTCACCATCGCCTCCTTTGTGGCCGTTCACTCTGCAGGACATACTCTTCCACTGTCATGCTCCCCATATTATATTAGTAATTTCTCCTATTAGCCAGTGGTTTTCACCAGAAGGTGATTTTACCTGTCAGGAGACATGGGGTGGTGTTTGGAGACATTGTTGACTGTCACGACAGAGCAGGGGACTGCTCCCGGCGTCCAGTGGGTAAAGGCCAGAAACGCTGCTAAGGCCCAGGAGTGCTTCCAGAGCGAGGAATCATCCAGTCCAGAATGTCTAGTACTGAGGTTGAGAAGTCCCACAACTGACTATAAATTTGTGTCTTTTTCAACTTTGGATCCTCAGGATCCAGAATACCAGGCACCAAATAAATACTGATTGAATGAGTGACAAATCCCACAGAATGATTCTCTGGAGGGAATACTAGTCCCCATCAAGGATAGAAAAATAAGATTACTTGGGAAAACAACCAAAGCCTAAATTAAATCACATTCAAAGGTATAATTTGAAATTTATTTTTAAATTTCCTTAGAAATTCACAGAGAGATTAGATCAAAACTCTGATATGATTATGTGTCTAATTCCCCTCACTGCAAGTCATAAAATGTCAGAAAACATACATTAAAAACAAGAAAAAGTCCATAAGATGAAATAATTTTGAAGAACCCTGGAAGCGAAACACAGCAGATGGGAAGGAGGAAATAATGAAAGAAATAACAGAAGAAAGTTTTGCAGCGCTTCAGGAAAACAAAAGGCTTCAGACAGAAAGGCCCCACAATAAATACTATTAGGTTAAATACCCCCAGTTAAAGGGTAGAAAAACCAGTTGGATTTTTTCAACAACCTTTAGTTTTTGAGTGTACACTTGATCAGCTGGCTTCTGAGAGAAGGTTGTTAAAATCTCTCACTCAAAAACCAAAGACATTGAGAATTTAAATCACACAATCAACCAAGCCTGATCTAAAAGATACATTGGCCATCACAGCCAACAAAGACAGGATACATGTTATTTTCCAAAAGCCATGGACGAGTCTCAAAATTTAGTCATGCATTGAGCCATAAAGGAAATTTAACAAATACCAGAAAAGTATGAATCTTATAGCCCACGAATCTCTAATCACAATTTTAAAAATAGTAATTAGAAATTAATAGTCAAAGGATACTCTCCAAAAAAGCCTCTCTATATGGAAAAAAAGTAAACATCTTTAATGCTATTGTAGCAAATCACGAACTGTTTAGAAATGGAAAATGTTTCCATTCTAAACACTAGGTATAGCCCAGTGTCATCGATGAAAGACGCAAGTTAGGATTTATCTCAGGAATGCAAGAATGATTCAATATTCTGTAAATTATCAAATTTAACAGAGAAAAAAATTAATCTCAACCTTGGCCCCCCAAAAAGAACATTTTATAAAACTAATCACCTATTCCTTACTAAACAAAAAAGCCCACCAATTTCTAGTAAATCAGGAATCAGAGTAAAATTAGGTTGATAAAGTTCATCAGAAATCTATAGGAACATATAAACATCCCCTTCCAAGCCCAGACTTGGGCAGGACGCTGCCTTACTTCCCAGGCTGCTATGACACCACCACGCAACGGGTTGGCTTAACCCACAAAAATCTACCGACTTCCAGTTTCCAAGGCTGGAAGACTCGTGTCCTCACAGATCGGCTGCGCTCTGGCAAGCTGGCAATCCTCGTATTCCCTGGTCCTGCCCTCCCAGGGTGAGTTAAAAAGCCTCCAGTTACAGGATTGAGGCCCATCCTGATTGAGTCGTCCACACCTTTACTAAAGATAACCTTCTTTAAAAGGTCCTACTCACCACAGGTTTACACTCACAGGAATGCGACTGAGAATACAGACTTGTTCCCTCTAGGGTGCCTCACTCACCCGACCACAGCCCGCCTTCGCATCCCGAAAAGACACGGTCTTCTCACTACATCCTCAAAGCCTGAAACCGCTTTAGAACAACTCTAAATGCAAAGTCTCATCAAAATCGATTCACAGGCGTGGACTGGATTGGGACAAAACTCCTCTCCAGAAACTTGGAAAATAAATTACCTGCTTACAAAATACTATAGTGACCAGGCCTACGATAGATGTGCCGATTTCGGAAGGGAGGCACCGTAGGGAAAACAGGGAGTCACAGGTCCCAGACAAGTCCAAACCCCAGCAGGTCAAATACCTTTAGATTTCAAGGTCTGACAGTCAGGTGTGGACTGAGTCGCTGTCCACAGGTCCTGCTGGACCCAGGGCCCCCCCTTTCCACACGCTGCTGCAGTGACCGTGTTCTCTGCAAACGCTGGGCTTTGGCCCTACCCTCTCCGAGCTTCCGAACACCAGCCTCACTCTGCCCATAAACTGGGGTGCAGCCTCCCCCCACTTCATGCATTGGGGAGGCTTCCAAAACCTCCCCCAACTCCTAGGCGTGGGACCCTACCCACTCTGAGCTTTGCGGTGGCAGCCGAACCCTCCTCAGACGTCAGAGCAGGAGCCGAGCTGCCTCCAACGCAGGGCAGGTGGCCACCCTTCTCCACGCTCAGGGGCCCACCGCCCTTTCCACGCTTGTGCGTGGGCTGGCTCCCTTGGCCCGAGGAGATGTTTTCAGTCCAGATTTTGCCTCCACGGCTCTGACTTTGTGGTCATTCTTCCTTCAATTCATACCTTCTCTGTCCCTCCCAGTCCAGGATGGCAGTGTTTCTGTTCAAACAAATTGTGCAAAACCTTTGTTGGCTTTGGTGCAGCTGAAGGGAGTGGAAGCCATCAGACAAAAGAATTTTCCACAGATCCTTCCTGCATAATTGCATTTCCAATCCTGACTTCCGCTGAGATGTCTGACTGGATCCACGTTTAGCCACACCATCTGTAGCAAAGGGTGGTTCCATGGACTCCTGATCTCTGAGGACTCACTTCCAAGAAGGGGTGTGTGTGTGTGTGTGTGTGTGTGTGTGTGTGTGTGTGTGTGTGTGTGTGTGTGGTGGGGAGTTGGGGTGGGGGACAAGGGAGGCCCTGACAAAGTCACTTTTGGCTCTAGTCTCAGAGCACACTATCTAGATAGGGTAATGATTTTCCAAGTCATCAATTTCTAGTTCCTTTGTGTTTAAGAATTTAATTTTCAGCTTATCCGTTTCCTCTTGTATTCTCCTGTAAGCTGTAAGGAGAAACCAGGCTGTACCTTCTGCACTTAGCTGGGAAATCTCATCTTAATATCCAAGTTCATCACTTACAAGTTCCACTGTCAATCCAACATGAGCCCATTACTCAGTCAAATTCTTTGCTACTTTATAACAAGGATCATATTTCCTCCAGTTTCCAAACAGTACATTTATCATTTCCTTCCAAAGCCTCATGGAGGTACCTTTAACATCCATATTTCTATTGAGCATCTTCAAAGCCATCTAGGCTTTTTCTATCACACGCCTCAGAATTATTCTAGTCTCTACCCGTGAAATAATTCCAAAGCCGCTTCCACATTTTTGGGTATTTGTCATACAACCCCCAATTTTCCAGTAACAAAAACAGCCTTAGGGTCATGGGCTGTTGTGATAACATACACAATGGGTTGGCGTAAACAACAAGCATTTGTTGGCTCATGGTTTAGAGGTTAGAAGGCTTGCTTCTACCTGGGTGGGTAGCACTCCAGGAGGCCCCAATCCTTGGGGTTCCTTGGTTTTCCCCTCTCATGGTGATGTCCTCTCCTTTCTCCTCTGGGTCTCCACTGGCTTCCCGCTTCTCCCCATGGCTTTCTCTCTATAAGGCTTCCAGGAATAGGGTTAAGACGCATCCCAATTCAGTTGTCCACACCATATCTAAAAGGACCATCTTCACCAGGTTCTTATATTTAATGGGTTTACACCAACAGAAATGGTTTCAAGATTATTAACATACTTTTTTTCTGGGGTACACATCTCAATCTACCATAGATGCCCACTATAGCTACTGACTAAAATTATAAGGAAAGTCAATACAATATGAAAAGGAAAAGAAATAAGAAAAATAAATATTAGAAACAGGCAAAAGTTTCATTTGCAAACCACATGATAGTCTAAGAAACATCAACAGTTATAAGAACTAATCAAAGATTTTGCAAAGTAGCTAAAGAACAGCATCGATAAATCAATAGATTTCTTATATCCAAGAAATTACATGAAATAGAAAAATTCCTATGAATAAACCTAACAAAAAATGTATATGGCCTATAGGAAGCAAACTACTAAACTTCAATGAAAGTTATAAAAGATGATTCAATGGAGAGAATACCATGCCCTTAAATCAGAAAACCCAACATTATTAAAATGTCACTTCTCGAGTTAACTTATAAATTTACTTCAATCCAATAAAAATCCCAAGTATTTTTCATGGACTTGAAAAGCTGATTCTCAATTATTTATTGAAAAGAAACTATATGAGACCATGGAAGAAGTACCTGATAAAGCATAATGTGAGGGACTTGCTTTAACAGATATGAAAACATACTATAAAGCTATGATAAATAAACATTGTGACAGATGCAAGAATAGACAATTAGATCAATGGAACAAATGGAGTGTGTAGAAACAAACACATTTGTAAAAACAAATGTAATTTATAATAAAAATGGTGTTTCATATAAAAAAGAACAGTGCTGAGGTCATTGTCAATTTAAAAAAGTTAAATAAAGGCAGATCACAACTTCATATCAAATACAAAACTAAATTCTAAACAGATTACAAAGCTAAATGTAAAAAATAAAAACTATCAGAAAAAATATAGAGGACTATTATAAATTTGGTCAGTATAAGTCCTTCCTAAACATGATGCAAAATTTAGAAGCCATAGAATAAAATACATTGACAGTAAATGAAAAATTCTGTAAATTGAAAACACAAAGTTTTATTAAAAATGATGCTAGCAAAATGTTCTAAAAATGATCATGATGAAGAATACACAACTATGTGATAATATTGTGAGTCATTGACTGTATATGGTTGGGCTGTGCATGTGTCGATATTTCTCAATAAAAATATTTTTTTAATGATGTTAGCAGTCACATATATTCAGGAGTTGTAACTGTTATTTCTAAATGCAAAGATACTGAGCTATTTTGTAAAACCTAGTCATTCTCTGAAATTTTGGGTATTTATGTGACACCTGAGACTCTGAGTTAAAACCCTGAAGCTATGAAAGTTAGCATGACCCCATACAGCAATAGTTAAAAAAGTTATCAGACTTCAACTAGAAATATGAATGAAGCTCATCTGGATAGGACTAAGGTAAATCAGAATATAGGGTAAAGGATAATATGGTCTGTTCTACTTTGTTAGCTGCCGGAATGCAACACACCAGAGATAGATTGGCTTTTAATAAAAGAGGATTTATTTTGTTAGTTCTTCAGAGGAAAGGCAGCTAACTTTCCACTGAGGTTCTTTCTTACGTGGGAAGGCACAGGATGATCTCTGCTGGCCTTCTCTCCAGGCCTCTGGGTTCCAACAACTTTCCCTGGGGTGACTTCTTTCTGTATCTCCAAAGGCCTGGCCTGAGCTGCGAGTGCTGAGATGAGGTATGCCGAGCTGCCAGGCTGTGCTACGTTGAGCTCTCTCGTTTAAGTTTCCAGCCAATTGAATCAAACATCATTCATTGCAGCAGGCACGCCTCCTAGCTGACTGCAGATGAGGTTCATGTACCATTGGCTCATGTCCACAGCAACAAAACTAGGTACACTTACCTGGCCAAGTTGACAACTGAATCTATCACATGGTCCATATTTTAAAACTTCAACTTATGTGTGAGACCAAAGGGAGAGATGTTTATTTGGTGCAAAATTTATATTTTGAGTGGCACATTATCTATTTTAACTTATATGTCATTTATTTGAACACCATAGTTACATGGAATCTTGAATAGGGCATAAGATCTTGTTGGCTCATCCAGGTTAGTGTGATGCGCAATATATCCCAGAGTAATTTGGGCAGAGAATAAAAAAGAAAGAAGGAAATACTAAATTACCCCATTTGGGGAATTCCTGATATTCTCACAGTCAGTGGGGACAACCAATTCAATAGGCTGAGCCCTGGATTCTGGGGTTTGCAACAAGAACCCCCGATCTTGGGGTTCTCCCAAAGGAGAAGCTAAGCCTACTCAGAATTATGCCTGAGTCACCTCCAGACAACCTCTTTTGTTGCTTAGATGTATCCTCTCTCTCTAAGCCAACTTGGCAAATGAACTCGCTGCCTGCCAACATCCCTCCCCCTCCACCATACATACACACACAATGGGACATGACTCCCAGGGGTGGAAATCTCCCTGGCAACTTGGGAAAGGACTCCAAGGATGAGCTGGGACTCAGCATCATGGGATTGAGAAAGCCTTCTTGACCAAAAAGGGCAAAGAGAGAAATAAGACAAAGTAAAGTTTCAGTGGTAGAGAGATTTCAAACAGAGTTGACAGGATATCCTAGAGGTTGTTCATATGCATTATATAAATATCCCTTTCTAGTTTATGGAGTGGCTGGAAGAAGTATCTGAAACGTATTGGAGTAGCTGGAGGGAAGTATCTGAAACTGTTGAACTGTGTTCCAGTAGCCTTGACTCTTGAAGACCATTGTATCACTATTTAACTTTTACAATGTGACCGTATGATTGTGAGAACCTTGTGTCTGATGCTTTTATCCAGTGTATGGACAGGTGAGTAAAAAAAAAAAAAACCATAAAAAATAAAGAAATAATGGGGGTAAGGGGTAAAAAGATTGGGTAGATTGAAATACTCATGGTCAATGAGAGGGAGGGGTAAAAGATGGAATGTATGAGTTTTTTCATTTTTCTTTTTATTTCTTTCTCTGGAGTGATGCAAATGTTCTAGAAATGACCATGGTGATGAATACACAACAATGTGCTGATATTGTGAGCCACTGATTGTATACTATGGATGGACAGTATGTGTGTGAAGATTTCTCAATAAAAATAAATAAATAAATAAAAATAAAAAACTTGGTGAAAACTCCACCTCTGTGAACTTGTTACCAGAAGCTAAACCTTCCAGACATTTGCAGCAGAGATTCACACAGCCTGGGTACAACAACCACAAAACTTCGAGGTGAAAATTTAGCTTGAAGACGGGCCACGGTGGCTCAGCAGGCAAGAATGCTTGCCTGCCATGCCAAAGGACCTGGGTTCGATTCCTGGTGCCTGCCCATGTAAAAATAATAATAATAATAATAATAATAACAAAAAGAAGAAACCAAAAAAAAAAAAATTAGCTTGAAGAGTCATTAGCCTGGTAGACTTCCAGGCATCTGGCAAAAGTAAATGTAAACCCTCTATGAAAGAATCTACCTTCATTCCAGACCTCAAAGAATTTTCTCAAATAAATTTCCAAGGACAATGAGCAGCTCACAGAAAAAACAAAATGATGCTAGCATAAGCTTTTATAATTTTTTTTTGAACAGTATACTTAAGATCTGTGAATTTTACCATATATAAATTATACCGCAATTTAAAAAAAAATATGGTAATAAAAACCGACACATAGAAAAAACTTGCAACATATGTAATAGATAAGGGGCATCAATCAGAAAATAAAAAGTACCTGCAAAGCAATTAGAAAAAAATATAAACCAACAGTAAAAAGGGCAATTGACCAAGGAAATAGAAATGACCAATTAACATCTGAAAAGATGTTCAACGCACATCAGGAACTAAGAGACAATGGGTTTTCACTTTTTGTTCATGTAATTGACCAAAATTTTTAAAAGTTAGATAATAACCAGTGTTGGTGAGTGTGAGCAAGAGGCAGTCACGTGGATTATTGAGTACTGGTGGATATAAACAGCTTTTTGAAAGGCACTTTGACAATTTGAAAGGCAATTTTAAGTGCCCCTTCCCATCAACCTATCAGTTCAGTTTCTTGGGCCTGCAGACATTGAAAAATGTATGAGATTATTACATCATTGTTTATAATAGCAAAAAAAAAAAAAGAGAAGCAACCAAAATATTAAACTATGATTTTTACGGCTACATGGAATTCAATCCCATTTATGAAAAAAAATAATAAAAACTTTATATGTACATATTTGTATATACTTCCATACATATATAAGATATAAACATGTAGAAAAATGGCCAAAAAGGATACTGCAGACTATTAATAGTAGCTACATCCTGGAATGGGCGTGGAATTGGGGATAGAGACGGGAAGGAAGATCTTTTTCAATATTTATGCTGCCTATATATACTGTTTATTAATTTTGTGAGAATATGTTCTTGTATGAATAATTTGAAATTTACGTAAATGTTTAGAAATGACACTCATAAAAGCAATAAAGATTTATTATAGAAAACTTTTTCATTCAGAATAGGAAAATAAAAAGTATATTTTGACGTTCTACCTATCAAGGGTAGCCTCTTTCATATATATGCATTTTTTAATAAATTGGTATTGCATATTGTGACCACCTTTCCTAATGTAAAAAAATTTACTCAATAAATACTAAAGATACAATGGTGAGTAAAAATATAATATATTTCATCAGTCCCCTATTGTTTTACGTTTAGGTTTTTCCCAATATTTCATTCTTATAATCGATGCTGAAATATCTCTATACCTAAATTCTCATTGTGATTATTTCCTGAGACTAGGTTCTTAGAGTGTTAGATGTATTATTGCTGGATCAGAGGTAATGTGTTTTTCCAGACCTTTGATAGGTATTTTCAAAAGCCCTTCAGAAAACTGCTATTTAATAACCCCCAGCAGTGCATGAGTCCCAGTTTCCCAGTGTACTGACCAACACAAGATACTGAAATTTAAAAAAATTTCTCTATGATAAGTAAAATCTGGTGATTTTGTTGTTACTTAAATTTTCCTATTCTTTGCTAATGAATGAAGCTTCTCATCATGAATATTAACCCTTTGACATATGTTGCAAATACACATAAACTTTTTAGTTCTCAAGCTATAAACAATACATTTGTTTGCCTCTAGAGATCTCAGTTATATTACCTGCCCAAACATGTTTTAAGCATGTTCCGTACATTTTGCATGTGTATGAAATACATCATCCCTCTAAATACCCAAAGTAACAATACCACTTTGGCTTGTGATTGATTCACATATTCCCTTAAAAAAAACATAAATTTATTTTCAATCAGCTAATGGGTATTTTTAAAAATCAGAATGCTTTCTGGAAAACTCCATTCTTTGGGGAAGCTTTCCTTATAAGAAATTAAAATCTGCTGTTGACTTCTACGTGGATTAAGTTTTAAATTAACATAGAAGAATAGCAATATGAATCAATTTGATCAAAGAAAAAGTGTCACTAATTATTTAAACAAGACACTTACAACAAGGATTTAAAGGCAAAGAAGCGGATTTCCCTTGCATGTGGATCAAATCAGAAGTATCCCATAATTGACTCTTTACAAGACCCTGCTTCAGTATAATGGACTAGATATTAAAGCTCTAAGTATTTAAAGCTAGTTTCCGTCTTTCTCTAAATGGAGACCTGCCACTAAGAGCTATTTTACAAGTCTGACACATTAGCTGCATCACTGGGAAATACACTGGCTCTGCTTCCACGGTCCGGAATTTCAAGTGCTTTCAATAGTTAAATGGTGTGAAATGGGTAACATTGAACCTGTGAGAAGCAACGAGCATCTTAAAAAATAAATTCCAGATGGGAAGTTTGATGGGAAGGGATATAGATACTGTAATGGTTCTTTTCAATAAATTAATTCCACTACCACCCCCCGAAAAAGAAGCTTGTACATTTTTGTGTGTTTTTAGCCTACATACTTTTGCATGACTTTGAAGGGAAAAAAAAAAAACTTTTACCCCTTCTATTAACATTGTTTGGGAACAAAGGGGGTTTTGTAAACTGTTGCCGTCAGATCAAACACAGAGTAGAATAAAAGCAGTCATATAAGGAGTATTTTATAACTTTCTAAAGCAGTAAAGTCAAGAGGGTCACGTCAAGACTACAAGTCTTTCTTACAGGGTAATGTTAGATTAAATAACTAATCTCTTCATATTTGAGTATTCTCCCTACAGAATGAAGTTTCTGCTACCTGCTACTGAAGTATATTATTCAGGAAAACCTGATGTGTTGTAATTAGCATACCCAGACGTTTTGATATCACAGCATCTCTGGTAGTTCACATACAAGATAACTCCGAAGAAGCATTTTAGTAGTGAAAAAAGTTTGAATGTTTGACTAGATGTGGATTCGAATCCCAAAACTGCCACTTAGTAAATATGACCTTTAAATCAGGTGACTCCCAGAGCCTCAGTTTCTTCTTTCATACCATCAATAGGACTGTTGAGAGGATTTGACAATTCAATTTCTGGAAAGTACTAAGCAAAGCGGCTAGCTTATAAGTGCTCAAAAATCATAGCTATCATGTTTCTTGAAGATGATTGTATAATATAGCTTTTGCAATGTGACTGTGTGATTGTGAAAACCTTGTGTCTGATGCTCCTTTTATCTATGGTATGGACAGATGAGTAAAAAATAGGGATAAGAAATAAACAAATAATAGGGCAAACAAAGGTAAAAATAAATTGAGTAGATTGAACTACTAGTGGTCAATGAGAGGGAGGGGTAAGGGGTATGGCATGTATGATCTTTTCTTTTTTTTTTTATTTCTTTTGCTGGAGAGATGCAAATGTTCAAAAAAATTATCATGGTGATGCATACACAGCCATGTGATGATATTGTGAGCTTTTGAGTGTAACCATGTCAAGAATGTTTATATGTCAAGAATGTTTGTATGTTTGTTGTTTATAATTAAAACATTTTTTAAAAAATCGTAGCTATTATTATTCATAGTAAATGCTTGTTGAAATGAAGTTCTTATAATTTATTTTTCAACCAAAATATTAGACTAAATGGTGCTAAAACAAGGTCCCAGTTTGACTTTAAATAACTGTTATTTCTCTTGCACGGAGTACAGAATGCTGAGAAAAACAAATCTGCTTTGACTATTCAATATAACAAATGGAACGGAGCCAAAACAACACCCTCTGAGAAGGCACTTTAGGTCCTCGCTTCCTATCTTACCAACACAAATGTTAAAACCAAGAGCTCCAAGGTACTGCGGTATTCCCCAAGATTGAGGGTCACGGTGGCCAATACAAAGAGGGACTAACTGCAACTCCCATGGCTCCATTTTTTTTTTTTTTTTTTTTTATTAACGGAAAGAAAAAAAAAAAATTAACACAACATTTAGAAATCATACCATTCTACATATGCACTCAGTAATTCTTAACATCATCACATAGATGCATGATCATTGTTTCTTAGTACATTTGCATCAGTTTAGAGGAACTAGCAACACAACAGAAAAAGATATAAAATGTCAATATAAAGAAAAGAAATAAAAGTAGTAGTAATAGTAAAAAACAACAACAACAAACAAACCAACAAGCAAACAAAAACAAAAAAAAACCCTATAGCTCAGATGCAGCTTCATTCAGTATTTTAACATGATTACTTTACAATTAGGTATTATCGTGCTGTCCATTTTTGAGTTTTTGTATCTAGTCCTGTTGCACAATCTGTATCCCTTCAGCTTCAATTACCCATTGTCTTACCCTGTTTCTAACTCCTGCTGAACTCTGTTACCAATGACATATTTCAAGTTTATTCTCGAATGTCCGTTCACAACAGTGGGACCATACAGTATTTGTCCTTTAGTTTTTGGCTGGATTCACTCAGCATAATATTCTCTAGGTCCATCCATGTTATTACATGGTTCACAAGTTTATCTTGTCTTAAAGCTGCATAATATTCCATCGTATGTATATACCACAGTTTGTTTAGCCACTCTTCTGTTGATGGAGATTTTGGCTGTTTCCATCTCTTTGCAATTGTAAATAACGCTGCTATAAACATTGGTGTGCAAATGTCCGTTTGTGTCTTTGCCCTTAATTCCTTTGAGTAGATACCTAGCAATGGTATTGCTGGGTCGTATGGCAATTCTATATTCAGCTTTTTGAGGAACCGCCAAACTGCCTTCCACAGTGGTTGCACCCTTTGACATTCCCACCAACAGTGAATAAGTGTGCCTCTTTCTCCGCATCCTCTCCAGCACTTGTCATTTTCTGTTTTGTTGATAATGGCCATTCTGGTGGGTGTGAGATGATATCTCATTGTGGTTTTGATTTGCATTTCTCTAATGGCCAGGGACATTGAGCATCTCTTCATGTGCCTCTTGGCCCATGGCTCCATTTGGCAGCAACTACTCATAAGTGAAAGGTGCTGGGAGATCAGGATAGAGACCTGGCTCCGACTCTAGTTAAAGTTCTCCATGTTTTCATTACCAGCTCCATTTTTATGGTTTCGATCTTGGCTATAGTAAACTCCAGATTGAATAGACGCCTCAAATATACATCTGAGACCAGCATTTAGCTTTAAATAGCAGTCAAGTTGCCTGCAGATGCATTTTTGAAATGGAGCATAGAAAGGGTTTTAAAAAATGTCAGGCGTCAAGCAGCCTCACAAATCATTTTTACGTGGCTTCCTGGACCTTTGTTTTTAGCAAATCCTTTAACGGGGGATTGACTCATTTGTGTGTGTCTTCAAAGGAAGGATTTTGCAGGTAGCTCTTCATGAGGCCTGCTGTCTTCTAGAGTTCAGGAGAAAGAGTTTTAAAAGAGTAGAGATGTTTATTTTTGAGTAGTCACTGTTTGGTACCTGCAGCCATTAGCTCAGTAACTAAATCGCTGGCAATCCCTGTAGTAAAAGCACGTGTCTATGTAGCCCTGTAATTCAGTGGTCCAGCTTTGAGATCCCAACTCTGAGCTGGAAGTAAAACTCATTAGCAGTATTAATGAAGGGACTTGGGTCTGTGTTAACCTAAGAGTTGATTGCATTTTATTAAACAAAGAGTAATTCTATTGTATGATACCAGCTTTGAAAGTTATGAAATTCTCCTTTGTCCCTTCCTGTTGAATTTTTAAAATAAAAATGTATATGTAATGCAGATGACGTGTGTGCCTCTAACTAAGTTAAAACATAAGCAAATCTACTTAACCAAAACCCGAATTTACTCACATTTTATTAGGCAGGTGGTATACATATTAGATGATTTCCCTCTCGGGTTTTACATTTATTTCATGTGTTTTCTCCAAAGAACAGGAGTTATTCTGTCAAAAGTGGGGAGGTGAAACCTCGGTTAAGGGGATACTGCAAATTCTACCCTTTCAGCACAAGTAATTTATAGTTTCATAATATTCCAGGGTTTCTCTTTGTCTGTTACATGACAATTTATGACCAGCTTATTTTCATGTTTCCCTTACCCCTTGCTACAAGCCTGAACAACCTAACTGTGTATACAGGGTCTGTTGACCCATGTTATTTTCCAGGTATCTTTTTTTTTTGCCCCCTTGACTTTATATGACATAAGAACTTGAATTCTGCCTTGCATTATTTTATTCCAGAAGACACATAATGTGAAACATAACTGGTTAGAATGAGTTTTTGTATTGTTTTGTTTGAAATTATTGTTTAAAATAGTCCAACTTTTAAATTCCAATATTCTAAATATAGAAAAAGAGTTTTTGACTGCCCGGAGATTGCCAGCAAAAAAAAAAAATAGATGTCTCTTTGGTATATCCAAAGGATGACTATTTTCAGTAATTACACATTTGCCTTTGAATTTAAAAAAATTTAGTATACAAAATCATGTAAAAAACAATGTAACAAGCACCTCCTTACCCACTGTCTAACTTAAGAAATAAAACACTAACAATACAATTGAAGCACTCTGTGTGCCTCATTTCCCTGTTGCATCCACCTTCCAAGCCCCTAGATGAGAGAATATGATGTTTATCACTTCCAGGCATTTCTGTATATTTTCAGTACATATGTATATATCCCTAAACAATAGATAATATTAATATCCATCGTTTCAAACTTCATATAAGTGTTATCCTGTATGTGTTCTTCTGCAAATTGCTCTTTTCCCTCAACAACATTTCATGTAGTTTTTTTTTTTTTTTTACATGGGCAAGCACCGGGAATCGAACCCGGGTCCTCTGACATGGCAGGCAAGCGTTCTTCGATTCATGTAGTTTTGATCAACTGATCTTCACTGCTGTATTGTGTTGTATTTCTTGGTCATTCTACACGGTATTTATGAATTCCCACTAATGAACACTTGGTCTGTTTACTATTTTTTGCTATTCTCAACACTGCTACTATGAACATTCCACAGTACGGAGAACATTTGTGCACATGTGCAAGAATTTCTCTAGACTATATCCCAAAAGTGGGACTGCAGGGTCACAGCGCAAAGAACACTCACCTTTTCTGTTGGTTGTCAATTTAGTCTCCAAAGCGAATGAGCCAAATTACGCTCTCACCAGCCAACACTCAGCATTATCTTGCCAACGCTTTTCATGATGACTTATTTCGGGTTAATCTGGGGGATGTGATATGAGATCATATTTCCCCAATTACTCAGCAAGATTTAATGTCTGTTCATATGCTTATTGGCCACTTCCATCTTCTGTGAAATACATGTTTTTACTACAACTTTTGTCCATTTTTTTCTTTTGGATTATTTGTCTTTTTTGTACTGATTTGTAGAAATTCTTTATGTATCCTGAGTACTTGTTCTTTGTTGATTCTGTGTGTTAAAAAAGATCTTTTTCTAGTCTATGTCTTGTCTTTTTATCTTTTCTGTGGTTTGTCATTTGATAAACTGAAGTTTTAATTTTTAAGATAGTCAAATTTATCCACTATTTGTTTTTTCATGTGTCTTAATAGCCTGATAACAAATCTTGATTCTTTTGGTGGAACACATTTCCCTACATTCTTTTTCTTTGCAATTATGCCCTTGGATTTTGAAAATACAGTTAAGTTCCTCTTGGCTTTTCCAACATGTTACTTTATCTTTAATATCAATTTCTAGCCATCTGATAGTTCCCATAACTGGGTGAATGTATCTTTCCAGAGTTCATACCATAACAGAGTCCTGTCCCCTGGCCCTGATCTTCCCTTACCCAATGTCCATTCCGGTCCCTCTTCTGCCTTCTCTGATTTTCAGAAAAGCATAAAAGTTATGGTTATTTTTATATAGATCCCATAAAGAGCCAAAAATCATAAACTCTTAAAATTTTAACGCTAACACGACTCAGATTGATCCACACCCCTTCCTAAATGAAATGAAGAGGCGAGAAGTGTTAACTAAATCAAATCCTTCCAAGCAACAGAAAACGACCCATGATTAAGTAAACAGAGCAATACTTTGGATTCAGTCATTGCTTCTCTTACTGACTTCAGCATTCAACCTCTCTAAATCTTGTTTTTCTCATCTATAAAATTATCTCACAAAGTTCTCGTGAACATTAAATGCATAACATCGCTTGCCTGATGCCTGATATACAGTAAGCACTTAATAACGTAAATCCTCCCCTCTGCCCCACCCCCACCCCATCCATGATGGTAAGCACAGGACGGTGGGTGTACAGTCCACGGGGATTTGAGAAAGCTTCCCAAAGGAGTCAATGTCGCAGCTGAGACTCAAAGAATAAGCAGTAGTTAGGTCAGGGAAGGACATTCTAGGCCCAAAGAACAAGATACGTCTTGGAGCAGCACAGAGTCTAGGCCACAGCTTTATTTTGATAAATTCATAAAGAAAAAGGCCTCCAGAGGCTTCCCTTCAGGCCGTGTAATGTGGGAATGAGTTTAACAAAGGGGTTGTCCCTTTTAATGAGTTTGAGACTTGAGTTTCTTGTTAAGCATTTCAGTTGATTGTGACTACGTCAGAGCAAAGGTGGTACAGAGTAGGGCTGTCAAAGTGTCATCCACAGACCCCTGGGAGTTATCAGCTCCTTTCAGAGGGTCCACAGAAGGAAAACTGTTTTCTTAATACCACTAAAACATTATTTTCCTTTCTCACTATGTTGATGCACCAATAGTTCAAGAGCAGTGCTGTCACCAAATATAGGGGTCACTGCATTCTTCACTAGCACATGCTGTAACCAAGAAACCAGGATTTAAGGGGTGATTTTGATTACTGAATCATAACGTAGATATTGGAGGTAGACAGAGGGAAATTCCTGAAATCTCTAGATTATAATCCAGTTGCCTTGATCTCAGATAATGATCGGTAGCCCTTATCTGCTGCCCCTGTGATTGTAAAAACCTGTGGCTAACCCTCATTGGTACCCAGTGATCCAGTTTTTCAACTTTCGAGTCTTGTAATCACTAAAGACAGCTCCTAATGTTTATTAATGAAGGGTCTTGGGTCAGCCCAGAACTAACCTCCCCAAATCTAAAGTTATCTTGATGACCGGAATGGGCCCGTCTGACATGCGCAGAAGCTTAGGCTTTAACCCACAAGTCACCTATACCTCATTCTACCATTTTTATTACATACTTTCAGTGACTAAGCATGTAATCAATCTGCACATGCTCAATAATTAGATCACCTCTAATTATATCATCTGCAGCCACTGTGCTTATTATCCTAAACCCTGCCCGTCTTTTTCTCTAATGAAACTATCAGAATTACTGCAGTTCAGAGAGACAGATTTTGGGCCAATAGGCCATTTACTCTCTGATATGTGCCTACTAATAAACGTTCTCTTAACCCCAGTGACTCAGGAATTAGTTATTGAGCACAGTGGGCAAAAGAATACACAGCCTTTGTCCGGTAACAATACTCACAGTAAAACAAAAATGTACGGATGAAAATAGCCAGTTTCACTGGAGAATACTTGATGAAGCAGTAAAAATTATTAATTTCATTAAATCTCAACTCTTGAGTACACAACTTTTTAAAGTACATATGAAGCACTCCTGCTGCATGCAGAAATACACTGGCCATCTCAAACTTACTTGCGTAATTGTTTAAGTTACCAGCTGAACTAGCTACTTTTTTACCCCCCAGAACCATGTTTTGACTTGAAAAAATGACTGACAGACAAATTATGGTTACTCAGATTTGGTAGGCATTTTCTCAACAATGAACAAAGGGGACTTGTCACTACAAGGAAAACAACTAACAGTATTTGTTGCCAAGGTAAAATTCTAGCATCCAAGCCAAAACAGAATATTGGAGAACATGGAGACATTTTTTACAACAGCAATGTGACAATAACAATTTTAACTGATTTTTTAAATTTAAAATAGTTTCAAATTACAAGGCAGTTGCAAAAATAATACAAACCCCAACAGAGAACAACATAACAATCCCCTTCCCAGATACCCAGATTCGCCAATTCTAACGTTTTGCCACATTTGTGGTATCATTCTATCTATCCATCTACGTGTCTATCTATTTATTTTCTGAACATTTGGGAACAGGTGGCACATATCATGCTCCTTGAGCACATAATAAATACTTCCATGTACATTTCCAAAGGACATTCACTTACGTATTCACATGAAGAGCAGTTATCAAGTTCAAGAAATTTAACACTGATATAAAGCTTATAATTCATATATTCCAATTTTTTCATATCTCCCAATAATTTCCTTTTGAGCCACTTATCCTCCATTAGTAGATCCCATCCAGGAACATGTAGTACATCTCACTGTCATTATCTCCTTAGTTGTTCTTTCTTTTTCTTTAATAGTGGAAAAATTGATACAACATAAACTTTGCTCTCTCAACCACTCTCACGCATACCATTCGGGGGGATGAATGACATTCACAGTGTTGCAGTGCCCTCACCACCACCCATTATCAGACCTTTCCCATCACCCCAAACAAAAACTCAACTCTGCTCCCTCAGGCACTGGGACCAGGGGTGGGAACTGGAAGTGGGGGCCGGCTCCATGCCAAGCCAGAAAGGGGGTGGCGCAGGGAACAGCAGGGCGCCACGAGCTCCTACCATTTTTAATTTGCCTTCTATTCGACTGAGGGCTTGCCCTGCTAACTGCAATCCTTCAACTGCTTTCTAGAGCTTCAAGCAAGATGCTTCTGACAGGTGTGCTTGTTGTTCAAAGCTTCTTTGTGGAAACAGAGTCCTAGAGTAAAATCTCACTCTGCCATGTTGATTGGGGTGGGCCATTTTTTGATATTGTAGGATGAAATGTGTCAACATTTGGAAGATCTACAGAACTCAGAGAACCAGTACTTTCCATATTACCAACACATGAGACTACAAACTCACTCATGGGTAAATGATCCATTCAAAGCACATGAGAGATCACAGATTTTAATGTAATAATACAAAGCATCATTGATAAGGTTTCAGATTCTACATTGCAACTAATTTTTAAGATACTGTAACTTGTCAATGTTTTCTGTTGTATCAAAGAAAAATAGCCACAATTATCTCAAAGACTACTTAAAAGTCTCCTCCCTTTTCCAAGGGCATGGTATATAGGGCTATATTTTCTTCATATACTTTAACCAAAACAAAATTTCACAATAGATCAAATGCAAAATCCACAGTCTACTATTAAGCCAGACATCAAAGAGATTTGCCAAAATATAAAACAGTGCCATTCTTCTTATTGTTTTTGGAAAATAAAATTTTTAAATAAATATGTTATCTATGTTAATATGTAGTAGATTTGTTATTGTTATTTTAAGTGGCATAATAAATAAATTTAAAAATATTTCTCAGTTTTAGTTTCGAATACAGTAAATACTGTTAGATATAGCCCACGTGCATAAGAACCTTTCCGGGTCTACAATAAATTTTAATAGTAAAGGGTCCTGAGACCTAAAAGTTCGATCACTGTTGGTACAGAAGAAGCTTTGGGATCTAAAGAAGAAAGTAACAGAATTAAGAATAACTGAATTAGAATCAGAGGTGAGGTTGGAGACAGTAGACATCCAAGCTATGAATTAGCATGGCTGATGGACTCTAGTGAATTAGGGCAGATCCATGATATTTAAAAGGTAGTGGCTCAGTGTAGTAAAGTCACTGGAGTCGGTAATAATTTTTCCTTCTAATTCTACCACTAAGTAACTAGAAGTCACTTCCTTTTCGGCTTGCCAGATTTAGCAAATAAAAATACAGGATGCCCAGTTAAATTTGAATTTCACATAAACAATGAATAATTTTTTAGTGTATGCATGTCCCAAATATTGCATGGCATTCAAATTTAACTGGGTGTCCTGTATTTTATCTGGCAACTCTGCTTCCTTTTCCAGGTTTAATTTTCTCACAAGTCAAATGAAAGTGTAAGCTAAATCCCTACATCCTTGAACTACCGCTGGTCTGTGATGGAAAAAAGAGAAAAATTAGAAAAATATTTTGTGTTCTTGTCTGCATTTTTGAGACACTCACAAACGACCCTTTATTGAGGACTTTCATGGATTTTCACGTTGCTCGTCCTACTTCTTTGGTGTCGTAATGGGTCTTCTTTCACAAAATGACATGGACTGTTTTTCTAAAGTCCTTTCTTGGCAAATTTTATAGTTAATCCTTTAAAATATTTTGAAATTTTGCATGTATAAAAATCCAAAAGGTAGGAAACCACTGTGCGAGATGGCACGTACGTGCTCTCCCAGCTTTCACTTTCTGTGGACTTTGTCTTTACAAATCAGGGGACGTGAAAGGCACACAGAGTCTTTCACCTGCCATCCTAGGTGACTCTAACGTAATTCTTTTTCCCTAGGCAACATTTTCCTCAATGGGTGATACAGAGATAACGCCTGCTCCTCTCCCACACTGGCAGTTACTGAGAGAGTGAATGAAGTAACGTCTGGAAAATCTCCTGAGATCTACAGTGAAGACCCTAGAAGGAGAGGGAGATGCCATTTCCCTGACCGGGAGCAAAATTTGAGGTTTTGGGATTAATTGAAAAGCTCAGAGCATATTTAAGGTATTGTTTTTTATTTGCACATCTTCAGTTTGAACCTTAACAACATGTTTGCTATGATTCTGGAAACTGTATGATCTTAGCTCAGTTTTCACATTTTACATCCTTCCCAGGACTCTAAGAACTCTTTAAGGAATGCGTGGTTAATGTAGTAAAGAGAAAAATTCAAAATCACACTGTATCTGCAAGCCAAAAATCCAGCCTTTTTACTGGCTTCCAGCACTGGCCTTAAACAAACATGACTCGTTTTTCTGGAAACACCTGTCAACTTAAAACATGCAAGAAGGACAAAGCCAGAATCCTTAAGGTTCACTGAATAGCTAGGTCAGACATCGTTTCTATTCTTCCAAAGGTTGTAGATACTTTGTTTATTTCTCCATACCATTTCTCAGCCTAAACTTTAACCAAAAATAAAAGCTAAATATGGTAGATCATGGGCAGAGAATTCTTGACCCAGAGCCCCAGAGATTACCTGACATGATTCTTCCACATATTCTGTATTCTCAACCAAAATAAACTTCTTTTTAAAGAGAATCCAATTTCCAATGGGTTTAACCTAGAAAAACAGCAGAAAGCTAATAAAAACTAGGAGGCCAGTCCAAGGAAAGCACTGTGGCTGCTGTGCCTTCAGAGGCCTGGTCCAGTGGAGAGACTTGGAATAGCTGCCAATTCCGCCAGTGAATTTGCTGTTCTCTAGGATGTGGGGTGGGGCACCTGGTCGACTCCTGGTAAATTCTTGTCTAGAAATAAATTACCCTTGACTGCTTTCCTGTATTGCCAAAACCTGGAATAACTGATATACTCACGTTGTTAGCAGATTTCATTTTTGGAAAGAAAGGAAGAACGTGAATGAGAAGACAACTTCCCCAGTTTTCTCTTGCTTGCTCTTCCCAACCCAAATTAGAACTGTGTTCATGTCTTATGGCAGAGCTGAGAACCACGCTTCTTCAGAGAAACATCGTTTAAATGCCCGGACTAATGCCTGCCACTGCCCTCTCCATTATCTACCATACCATCTCACAACCATGGATTTTCAGGCATTTTACCCAGGAGGTATATACTGCAATCACTATTCAAACTTGAGTTGATTCTTCTGGTGTCAGTAGCTGGGGTAACCTCAGCAAGCATCAGATGGATAGTGAACTTTTCCTTGTCTAGTCTTCCTAAAGCCCCATGTTGATAGGCTCTCTGAATCTGGTGCTCTGTTTAAGTTCTTGCATCAGATTTAGCTCCTTATCATATCTACATATGGGCTGATCAGAAATTTCTTGTTTCTGAGTTTTCTTATAGGTTTCTAAATCCTTCTTGATGTCTTTATCCTCAACTGGGAGCTCATACAGAGTTGAACATTAAAGGCATTAAAATGAGTTTTAATTTTGAACAGGATTTAGGACCTAGCATGTTCCAATGCTTCCCTGAGTTCCAGGTTTCTTTGGCTGCTTCACAACATCTTAGAAAAATTGATTACACATACTGCAGGGGAGAAGTCCCATCTAGTAAGCAAACAATTTTAAATATTATGATCTCTAAGGAGGAAAGTAACCATCAAATACAAAATAAAGCCCCCTTGATGAAAAATCCCTGTGAGGTTCAATTGATATCACCATGAGATGTCTCACTTCTAATATACTGAGCATGTGGGATCCCAACATCACTTACTGACTTTGACAGGCAAATCCCAAACAGAGAAACTCTTGTGAGAGATAAACTCAGCCTGCTGGGTTATGGTGGGCCTGAACTACCAAGAAAGCCAAATTGCTCCAAACCAACTCCTAAAAACACGTCAGCGACCCTGCCTCCTTGCTGCCAGGGTGACTCTCCTGGATCTCTTACTTACGTGGACCACAGAACAAATTACAATCATCATTATCACCATAAAGAAAAAAAAAAAACGCATTAATTGGGAGCACACTGTGTCAGTAACTATTCTATTCTTAAAACAACTCTGTGCAATAATCTCTAATGTAGACCGTGGACTATAGTTAATAGCACAGTTATTAAAATGTCCTTTTGTCAACTGTAACAAATGGACAACACTAATGCAAGGTATTAATAATAGGGCTATATATGGGAATTCTATGTTTTATGCATGATTTTTCTGTGAACCTACAGCTTCCCTAATAAAGTAAATATTCACATAAATAAAAATTATAAAACTGATATGAAATAGAAATTTCTACCATGAAAATGAAAAACATTTTGTATGAATTATTTATAACCTGAAAAAAACTGAAATAAAAACAAAATATTTGCTTTTACTCTGAAAATAAATGTTTAAAGCCTGAAAAAAAATTTGTAAATTGAAGTATTATTATCCCCATTTTAGAAGAAACTTTGAACCAAAGAGATTAAGGAATTTATTCACACTAGTGAAAGGACCAGAATTTAAAATCAATCTTATAGGTTTAGAGACCTTCTGCTATAACCCAGTCTTCTTTTTATATGAATAGGGAAACTAAGTCCAAGAGAAGGGAAATAGCCTCTCCAAGTCATATTGTCAGTAAAGAGAACAAATGGAGTCAGAACCCAGTTGGATGGAACTTTTTTCTATCATACTTGGATCCTCCATGACCTATGGAATCTTCAGCTACAGCTTAAGAAAATTGGACTGAGATAGACAATGTACTTGGTGATAAAACAAATCTCAGTTGATTTAAAAGAATAAAAATAATACAAAATATTTTCTCTGACCGTAATGGAATGAAATTAGAAATCAATAACAGAAAGAAATTTGGGAAACTCACAAATATGTGGAAATTAAACAACACACTCCTAAAAAACCATGGATCATAGAAGAAATAGAAAAGGGAAATTAGAAGGTACTTTGAGATGAGTGAAAATGAAGATGCAACACACTAAAACTTAGAGGATGCAGCTAAATCAGGGATTACAAGAAATTTAGAATTTAGAAAATTACAAGAATTTAGAAATGCTTATATTAAAAAAGAAAAAAGGTCTCAAATCAATAGTCTAAACTTCTACCTTAAGACACTGGAAAAAGAGGAGCAAATTAAACCTAAAGCAAGCAGAAAGAAGGAAATAATAAAGGTTAAAGCACAAATTAATGAAATCAAGAATAGAGAAAATCGATGAACTAAAATCTGGTTCTTTGCAAAGGTTAACAAAATTGACAAAACTTTACCTAGATTGACCAAAGGAAAAAAGAGAGAAGACTCAAATTACTAGAACCAGAAATGAAAGAGAGGACATTATACTGCCTTTACAGAAATAAAAAAGATTCTAAAGGAATACTATGAACAACCGTATGAAGATAAATTAGATAACTGAGATGACATGGACAAATTGCTAGAAACACACAAACTTCCAAAAACTGACTCAAGAACAAACATACAATCTGAATAGACCTGTAACAAGTAAAGAGATTGAGTTATTAATAAAAAGAACCCAGGACCACTGGCTTCACTGGTAAATTCTACTGAGCATATAAACCAGAACTAATATCAAATTTTCATTAACTCTTATGATAAACAGAAGAGGAGGGAACACTTCCCAACTGACTGAATTTAACAAAAGTAGTGTAAAACAGATACTCTGAAAACCCCAAAAATGGTTGAAAGAAATTAAAGATGTAAATAAATGTAAAAATGCCTTATATGCTTCCCTGAGTTCCAGTGTATTAGGGGTTCCAACTCTTGTTCATGAATCAGAACCCTTAATATTGTTAAGATAGCAATGCTCCCTAAATTGATCTACATTTTCAATGCAATACTTTTGACAATCCCAGCTGGTATCTTTGTAGAAACTGAGAAGCTGATTCTAAAATCCATATGGCATTTCAGTGGATCCTAAAAATAGCTGAAATAATACTGAGAAAAGAACAAAGTTGGAGGACTCATATTTCCTAATTTCAAAACAATTTCAAAGCAATAATAAGCAAGTGTGATACTGGCATAAGGACAGACACATAGACCAATGGAACAGAATTGAGAATCTAGAAATAAACCCATGAGTTTATGATCAACCGACTTCTATAGGTGCCAAGACCACTCAGTGGGAGAACAGCCTTCTAGCAGGCAGCGCTGGGATAACTGGAAAGTCACATGCAAAAGAATTAAGAAGTTGGATCATGACTTAAAAAGGACAAAAAACTTAAATGTAAGAGCTAAAACTATAAAACTCTTAGAAGAAACATGACCTCAGATTTGGCAATGAGTTCTTAGATATGACACCAAAAGCATGAGCCACTAAAGAAAAAAATAGACAAATTGGACTCAAAATTTAAAACTTTTCTGCTTCAAAGGGCACCATCAAGAAAGTGAAAAGATGACCCACAGAATTGGATAAAAAGCTTGCAAATCATATTTCTGATACAAGACTTATATCTATAATTCACTAATAAAAAGTCAAATAATCTAATTTAAAAATGGGCAAAGAATCTGAAGAGACACTTCTCTGAAGAAGAGATAATGTAGCAGGCAGGCCCCTGGTGGCAAGCAGGCCCCCTGCTTTCCTAAGCCACTCCCTCTTTGGAAAGTCTCCCAGGCCCCAGGGACTGTTGAAAGTGCATGTAGGCAAGATAAGAGGCCTCTGTAGGAGCTCCCTCCCCCATGAATGCTCATCCGCTTCGTAAACTCAGCTTTGCAATCCTTCTGGCTCTGGTTGCCGGCACACAGCCAATCATCTCCCTCGAGCATCGCCACTTATCATATTACAAACACCTTACCTCTAACGAGCCATCTTGTCTATAAAATCTTGTGTCAGCCCCTGTTTGGGGCTCAGACTTTCCGAGGCTACTCAGCTGAACCCTATGGCCATAGACTAATAAAACCTACTTCCGGAAACTTTGGCGCCTCGATCCCGGTTAGTCCTGTCTCCGCATAACGCTCCTGGAGGCGTGCAGCCTCATTCCTGGTTTCGCACTACAACACAAACGGCCAACAAGCACATGAGAATATGCTGAACATCATTAGTCATTAGGGAAACGCACATCAAAACCACAATGAGATACCACGTCACACCTTCTATGATAGCTAGAATTAAAAAGTCAGAGAATAACAAGTGGGATGAGGATGTGGAGAAAACAAAACCCTCATACAGCTGGTGTGAATGTAAAATGATGCAATCAGTTTTGAAAATAGTCTGACATTTCCTCAAATGGTTAAACCTAGAGTTACCCTATGACCCAGCAATTTGACTCCTAGGAATATATTCAAGAGAAATTAAAATATATATCTATATAATAATTGTATACTAATGTTTATAGAAACATTATTCATAATAGCCAAAAGGTGAAAACAACCCAAATATCCACCAACAGATGAATGGATTGAAAATGCGGGATATCCATACAAGGGACTATTATCCAACAATTAAAAGAAATGAAGTACTGGGGCTACAGCATAAGCGAAGTTTGAAAGCATCATTATGTGAAAGAAGCCAGTCGCAAAAGACCACATATTATATGATTCCGTTTATATGAAATGTCCAGAATCGGTAAATCTATAACAAGAAGTATATTAGTGGTTGCCTAGGGCTGTTGGGGGTGAGAAGATAGGAAGGAGGTAATCAAAGGGAATGGGGCTTATTTCTGAGGTAATGAAAATGTTCTAAAATTGACTTTGGCAATGGTTTCACAACTCTGTGAATATACCAAAAACCATTGAATTGTTCATTTTAAACAGGTGAATTGTATGGTGTGTCAATATTAGCTCAATAAAGTTATTAAGAAATGTGTCAATGAGAGAGGATTATAATTAGAGCCCTTACTCCTGTTATTACAAAGTCAAATAAGGAAACATTAAATGAAAGTTCTCCAAAGGGGAAATAGAGAAAAGAGGGAAGGAAGGGAGGGAGGGAGGAAGGAGGAGGGGGGAGTAGAAGCTTAAATCTAGAAAAAAAAAGTTAAATGAGTTACAAATCTGAAAGCTCACTAAATCAAGACTAGCTGGAATCAAATCTAATACAGGTTGTCATTCCATGTGCTGGGATCTTTCTATAAATCACAAGGGCTTCCTTTTTCAGTTTCAAGTTATGTGTTTCTTCACAGTTCTTTCAAAATTGTTGACCAAGAGGTAAAGGATTTAGTTACTGATAACAATGAGAGAAGCGGGAGATGCCTTCACTGTGTAGGAAGTGAAGGTAGAGAGGGTGGTTAAAATCCACAAAGTTTAAAGACAGCCTATAGAATAGGAGAAAACAGTTGTGAATCATATATCTGACAAGGGTTTACTCTTCAGACTGCATTGAAAACATCTACAACTCAACGACAAAAAGACAAAGCAATTTAAAAATAAGCAAAGGACTTGAACAGACATTTCTCCATACAAGATATGCAAATGGACAATAAGCACATGAAATGACAATCAATAGCACTGGCACTTAAGGAAATGCAAATCAAAACCACAAGGACCTACCACTTCATAGCCTCTTAAATGGTATTCTTTAAAAAACTGGAAAATATGGGTTGGAGAAGATATGGAGAAAGTAGGACCATAGTACATTGTTACTGGAAATGTAAAATGATATGGTCACTGTGGAAAACAGTTTGGTGTTTCCTCAAAAAGTTATGCATAGACTTACCATATGATCTGGCAATTCCACTTTTAGGTAAATACCAAATGAACTGAAAACAGAAACTCAAATAGATACCTGTACATCAGTACTTACAGAGGCATTATTCACAGCAACCAAAAACTGGAAACAACCTGTGTCCATCAACAGATGAATGGATAAACAAAATATGATATATATATACAATGGTATTTCAGCCATGAAAAGGAACGAAGTTCTGATACATGCTATAACATGGAGGAAACTTGAAAACATTATGCTAAGTGAAATGACCCAGACACAAGAGGACAAATATTGTATGATACCCCCTGATAGGAAATATCTAGAAGAGACAAATTCATAGAAACAGAAAGTAGATTAGAGGTTTTCAGGATTAGGAGAAGGTAATGCAGAATTAATGGTCAAACAAATTTTTATTTGGGGTGATGAAAAATTTGGGTACTGGATTGTGGCAGTGGTAGCACAACATTATAAATGTAAGTAACCAATGTACACTTAAAAATGATTGAGACAACTAGTTCCATCCCCTACCCCATATTATCAACAGCCCCTTCCAACATGAAAGAGTTAGATGGGAATAGCCCAAATACCCCTAAAGAGTGGGAGAAAGACAAAAGTTTAACGGTGGAGTTCTACAGAGAAAGTCGGGTTTAACAAATGAGTATGAGTGCTGAATCATACTGATTTCTCTTTTAGCTTCTAATACTTTAGAACAGCTAGAAATAAAAACCTAAAATTGTAGAACTGCAATCCATACCAAACTCTGAAATCTGTTCTACAACTAACTGTTGCATATACTTTGTAAATTATTGTTTTTATGTATATATATTATTTAAAGAGAAGGAGGGGTTTAACAGAGAAGATAGGATTTAACAAATGAGTATGACTGCTGAATCATTATATTAATATTTCTGTTGGAATCCAGTGTCTTGGAGCAGCTAAAAGAAAAAATGAAAAGTCATGGAACTGTAACCCATATCGCACTTGAAAATCCATTCTATGACTATTTGTTAAAATGTACTTGGAAATTTATTGCCTTTTGTATATATGTTATATTACACAATAAAAAAACATTAAAAAATGATTGAGACATACTTTAACTCAACCTGTCTGGATAGATCATTTAAAAAATCCAGATACAGGGAGCCCAGAATAAGAATGAGGGCCTTTAATCTTACATAACTTACTGTAATACCTGGATACATCCCAGAATATATTAAGCAGATAATCAAAAAGTATTGGCAAAGTCCCTTGATGGATGCCTAAGAGTTACGTCTGGAGGACCTCAAGCCTCCTGCTCAACTGTTGCCTCTCTCTTTCTAAGCCTAGCTCTGCAAGTGAAATCACTGCCTTCCCTACTATGTGGGACATGACATCCAGAGGTGAAAGTTTCCCTGGCAATGTGGGTGATGACTCTCAGGGATGAACCTGGCCCTGGCACCATGGCATCTACAATACCATCCTGACCAAAAGAGGGTAAAGGCATGTAACAAATAAGGTATCAGCGGCTGAGCGAGTTCAAATCGAGTTGAGAGGCTACTTTGGAGGTCACCCTTATGCACGCTTCAGTTAGACATTGCTACCTATCATAACTTGCCAAACCCCAACCAAAACCATTCCTGCCAATCCTAAAGAATATCTAGGGTATTAATAAGATTCTACAAAAGTTCTATGCAGTAGGGTAGCTTTCCAGAAACCTATAACCTCCAGATGGATCCCTGGACCAGATAAGTCCTAAAATTCAGAGGGGCCAGCCTCTCTAGAACATCAACAAGTTCCATTCCCCTACTCCATATTATCAGCAGCTGCTTCTAACATGAAAAAGTTAGAATAGGCATAGCCCAAATATATTCTGGGATGTATCCAGGCATTACAGTAAGTTATGTAAGATTAAAGGCCCTCATTCTTATTCTGGGCTCCCTGGGTTTGGATTGTTAAATGATCTCCCACTAAAAGAATGGGAGAAAGATCAAAGGTGATGGTGGAGTTATACAGAGAAGGTAGGGTTTAACAAATGAGTATGATTGCTGAATCATTATATTGGTGTTTCTTTTAGTTTCCAGTATCTTAGAGCAGCTAGAAGTAAAAACATAAAATTGTGGAATTGTAACCTATACCAAACTTTGAAATCTGTTCTACAACTAATTGTTGCACTGTGTTTTGAAATTTATTGTTTTTTTGTATATATGCTATTTTTCACAAAAAAGAAAAAAGGTCAATTGTGATGATAAAAAAAGAAAAAATAATAATAAAGCTGCCAAGAACATTCAATGTTCAAAAAAAATGCTATCAAACAGCATCACATGCAGAGAAATCTTTTGTGAAAAGAAGAGTCAATCACTAAGGTGAACTTTATCATTGTCTTATTTTAAGAAATTTCCACAGCCGCCCAACCTTAGCAACAATCACACCGAGTAATCAGGAGCCATCAACATCGAAGTAAAACCCTCCATCAGCCAAAAGATTACGACTCCCCAAAGGCTCAGATGATGGCTAACACTTTTTAGCAATAAAGCATTTTTAATTAAAAAAAAAAAAAAAGGGAAGAGAAGGCTGGGAAAAGATAAATTGAGCCAAAAAAAAAAAAAAAATGAAAAGGTTAGAGGACTTCTCACTAATGATCACTATAGATTCCCCCACTTCTCTGCGTTACCAATAAGTTGCTACCAATAAAAATCTATTACATATCCAGCTAGGTTGACATATATGATCTCATCTCTTTATACTAACCCTGAAAAGAAAGTATAATTATCCCCACTTTATAAACAAAGGAAATACATATTAAAGTCACATGACCTATTAACCAGGGCGGGCCATGGTGGCTCAGAAGGCAGAGTTCTCGCCTGTCATGCCGGAGACCTGGGTTTGATTCCTGGTGCCTGCCCATGCCAAAATAAAAGAACCTTAACCAGTTGCTGACCATCCTGCTTTGAAGCTGCCTCCACTGGGGAAAGGTGAGAACAGCTCCA
Source organism: Tamandua tetradactyla (assembly GCF_023851605.1). NCBI lineage: Eukaryota > Metazoa > Chordata > Mammalia > Pilosa > Myrmecophagidae > Tamandua > Tamandua tetradactyla. Next base: position 42,169,393 of record NC_135332.1, read on the forward strand.
GCCCCTTTGGTGGAGGCAGTGAAGTTCACATGATGTGCTTTTCTGAATGTGCAATACCATTAGATTCCACTCACTGCCACTGCCCTAGCTTAATGTATAAGGAAGCCATATTGCTAGTAGAACAAGACTACTTTTCAAAAACATTTTCTGCAAATTCACAGAGGGCAGCATTGTAGGCCAACAGCTTAGAAACCCATTTTTATCAAATGAAGCTTTTGTGCTGCTTAGTAGAAGTCCCCCAAAATGTCTGAAACTGGAAACGTCCCTATTTTTGAGCACACGGCTTAGAAACAGCTAAGAGACTGGATGCCAAACTTCAGCCCAGAGTGAATTTTTATGACCTGAGCTGTAAACCTATGAAATTAAGGGTTTAAAATGGAAACGCTGACACAATCTTTGCACTTCGTGGAACACTGAGTGCTGGCGGGGGTTGTGCTTGCCTCTCGCTGCTGCTGTTCTCTGCTGTGCTGGGAAACTTCCTATCCAGAATTCCTTATTTGGGGACTTCTTGTTCTCTTCTCAGATCTCCTCAAGCCTCCTCCTGGCCCGGCTGAGAGAGGCAACGCAGGTACAGGCCCGTCTGGAGACGGTCAGTGTCAGGCCTGGGCCAGCGGCAGAGTCCAGCCTGTGGAAGACTTACTGGTTTCCGAGCTCTCTGGACTGCTGTCCACCAGGGCCTCAAAGCTTCCAGGTGGCTCTGAGAGGCCCTGCATCAAACAGCACCCTTCCCAGGGCCGGGCACCAACCTCCTGTGAATCCTCCCATGACTGCGGAAAGGCCCCATTCCTGAGGCACCCAGGGCTTTCCTAAATGGCCCTTGGCTAGTGCTGAGTTTGAATCCTCCTGAAAGGCAAACCCTGGCAAAAGTTTCTTCCTTCATGGCAGCCACAGCAATAGACATTGAGTGCTGCCTGAAAGTTAACTTTGAATCTTCACGACTTTAACATACAGATTTTGAGTGGCACTGCCTGGGTTCGAATCCTGGCAGTATCTACCTCACGGGGCCTGTGGGGGTTGTTTTGAAGATTAAATGAGGAAGCCTGTGCAGAGGGCTCGGCACTCACTAGGTGGGCACTGGGTGAGGGTCGGGTTCTGCCTTAAATCCAGAGGCAGCAGCGGGACCTGGGAGGGCGGACTCTGGGACAACCACACGTGAGTGAACCCAAGGAAGGGAACGAATGGAAACTGATGGCTTCAAAACAATAATTTTATTTGCATGGTACTTTATAGTTCATGGTTTTATAACTTAATGTAGTTTAATCAGAGCATTTCTATAAGGCAGGTTATCTCCATTTTATGGGCGGAGTTTCAGCGATTTCAGTGACTTGATCAAGGTCACAGCTAGTTAAGTGAAAAGCCAGGGCTTGAACACATCCTTATGTGAAGTTTGGTCCTCATTATTCCATAGGCTTCATCGAGCTAGAAGGAATGGTTGGTGGCGCTTAGTAGTGTTCCCTTCATCTTGTAGATTCTTTCGTTTTTCTAACTTTTTATTTTGAGATCATTGAAGATTTATTTGTAAGAAATAACAGAGCGATCCCACATATACGCCCTTCACCCAGTCTCCCCAGTCATAATATCCTGCCTAACCGAAGTACAATAGCTCACCGCCTTTACTGAACCACCATTTATTAGAATTTGTACCTATATATAACTAAAATCTATGAATTATTATTCATGAAAGTGTGCTTTTTATGAGTAATCTGTGGGCTGCAGAAGCAGTCTCTTTCATGATGTCTTTCTAATGATATTGTTGGAGGGGAAAGCAGTAGTTGTAAATCATCCTTCAAATCCCCTAAAGGTTGAAAGGTAAGTAGTAAGTAGTCATCTTCAGAACTCGGTGGATTTACAAGTTTATCCTTAAATAGGTTCATGACTGAGAGGAAGCCTCATTAATCTTAATCATATCAATCTGAGTACCTAATAAAGTGAGGTCGGCAGTGGCTGCTATCAGAGCAGTCGGGACGTCCTTCAGACAAGAATGCACTCGCTTCATAGACACACATGCCCGGTCCAGATAACAGCCGGGGATTTAGGAGATTCTCTGGAGACACAAATAGTCTCCATAAAGACAATAGCTAGAAAGAGAGGCTCCCGGAGCCAAACACACAGCTAGTAAAACCACTGAGGTGCAGGGTCAGACCAGAGCTAGCTGCAGATTGTCCAGAACAACTGCTGGCTCTGTTAGAAGAGAAAATAAAAGGGCAACAGAAGACTTCTGTGTGCAACAAGTGACCAGGTTGGAGCTACATGGGGTAAACTGTGATTATCCTAGGAGACAGGGCTGGATAGCATCAAGGTCAGAAAGAACTCTATGCTGAGCCCTCCACTTAGATGTGGGGAAATCAAGACAAGAAGATAAAGAAAAAAAGCGAGGGAGGTAAAGAGAAACCATATAGAGTGGACAGGCTTTGGCATGCGTTGGAGGGTCTAAACTCTAAGTTCAGATTGACCTGACTAGGGGAGAGTGAAGAAGTATGTAGTGAACTTAATCAGTTGGGTTAGTGTTTCTCAATATTTTTAAACTTGTGAAATATGCAAACTTGCCATATTTCAAGGCGAGGGTATTGCCAGGGTAGGTATGCTTCTCTCCTTCCTCCATCTATTGAGCCCAAATAGCTTGGTCGCTTTCTCCTAGAGTCTCTAAGCTCCATATGGGCAGGATATCATATATCATTCATTTTTGTTTTCTCTATAAAATTTAGTACAAAAGCACACAGTAGGGCCACAGAGGCTCAGCAGACAGAGTTCTCACCTGCCATGCCGGAGACCCAGGTTCATTTCCCGATGCCTATCCATGCAAAAGCAAAACAAAACAAAACAAATAAAAACCACACAGTAGGCTCACAACCATTTTTTAATTATTCACTTCTTATTGATATATATCAAATATTTACATACCATGTAATCATCCAAAGTGTTCAATCAATGGTTGACTATATTACCATATAGCTGTGCATTTATTATCACAATTGACTTTTTCTTTTTTGTGAAAAAAAACATATATACAAAAAAGCAATAAATTTCAAAGCACATTGCAACAATTAGTTGTAGAACAGATTTCATAGTTTGGTACGGGTTACAATTCCACCAATTTAGGTTTTACTTCTAACTGCTCTAAGATACTGGAGACTAAAAGAAATATCAATATACTGATTTAGCAGTCATACTCATTTGTTAAATCCTACCTTCTCTGTATAACTCCACCATCACCTTTGATCTTTCTCCCACTCTTTAGGGGTATTTAGGCTAAGCCCCATTCTAACTTTTTCATGTTGGAAGGGGCTGTCAATAATATGGGATAGAGAGATGGAAGTAGTTGATGTTCTGAAGAGGCTATAACCTCTTCATTTTAAGATTTCTAGTCTTCCTCTAATACCTCCCTTTAGCCGCTGAAGCTAATAAAGACATTTTTTAAATTAGGCAAATTGAGAACTAAATTCCAAATGTTTGAGAAATCAGACAAGTGAAAAAAAGCTAATCATTCTGCAGTTCTGGGCGGGGTCCTCTTTGCATCAAAATCAGATCCGATGATCAGTCAGCCTGATGTGAGAGAAGTGGGGTGGGGTCTGGCCTTTTCAAGTGCTGGGGCTTTGGCAGCTTAAGAAAGAGAAGAATTGACAGCAGTTTGGGCATAGAACCCAGCCCAGCAGAAGGAAGGGCAGGACAGCTCAGAGCAGCCACCACGTGGGCCCTCTCCACCCCTGGGCAGGAAACATCCCGGCTCCACGTGGGCCCTCTCCACCCCTGGGCAGGAAACATCCCGGCTCCCAAACAGGCCTGCAGACTTGGGGAGTCAAAGCTTATCTCAGGGAGAAAGAAAATGCCTGGCTGTGGCGCCTGGTTTGGGAGCTGGGAGAGGAATCCATGGCTCTAAGCCTAACCCCAAGCTGCCTACATGATTTTTATCTCTAGAAACAAGGTGTCTGTCAACAAAGAGATTTTCAGAAACATCTTCTTCATTACTAGAGGTACTACTGAAAGGTCCATGGAACATTTAGAGGCCACTCGAAACTGAAGTTTAACTCTCACTTTTTTAAATGTCAATAGCAAACTGCAGACCTACCAAAGAGTTAAAAATTTGACGTCCTGCTGTCTAATCCTTTCATCCATTGCAAATTCCACTCAAAAGGGAATCATTAAGGCAAAGTAAAAGCACTTGCCGAATGCTAACTGATTAGGGAGGGAAAGTTAGTGAGGTTTCCATTAGTGCCAATGCACTTCTGCCTTCATGGTTTAAGATTATTAATGCATTCAAAGGAATGCATATAAAGTATATACTAGATATAAAGAATAATAAAATATAAACATTTGTGTACCCAAAACACAAGCTAAGAAAAAGAACACCATGTCTACCAACCACCTAAGACCCCTTGTGTGCTCATCCCCCTTGTCAAATCCCCACCCCTCTTCCCTGAAGGTTACCCTATTACTGCTCCTTGACTTTTCTTTAGCATATGACTCACCCCTGTTAGTTGTATCCCTATACCATATTGTTCTGTTTTTGTTTTGAACTTCATAAAAATGGATCATACTGTATATATTCTTCTGCAACTTCTTTCATTCAACACGTTTGCAAGCTAACCCAGGCTGATGTGCATGGCTATAATTCATTCATTTTCACTGCTGCATTATATTCCATTGTATGACTATACTAGAATCTACTTAACTGTTCTCCTCTTGATAGATATTTGGACTGCTTCCAGTGTTTTGCCATTGCAAACCACACTGTTGGGAAATTGCTGTGCCTTCCCCTGGGGAAGCATGGCAAGAGTTTCTCTAGGGGTTTATCTCTGTTGGGTCATAGAATTTGCACATCTTCAACTTCCCCAACAATGCCAAATTATTTTCCAAATTGTTTATTTTGTTCCAGTTACTCTACATCTTTTCTAATTCTTTATTTGATATTTTATATTTTGGCAATCTGGTGAATGTGAAATGGTATCTCATTATTTTAATTTTAATTTTCTTGATTTCCAATGAAGTTGAGCACTTTTCATGTATTTATTATTCATATTTGTTCTTTTGTGAAGTGACCTGTTCAAGTCTTTTGCCCATTTTTCTATGGAATTGTCTTTTCTTATTAACTTGTAGAAATTTTTTATTTGCTATAACTTTTCACTTAATATATTGCAAAGATGTTACTGAATTTTCACTTATTTAGACTGACTTTTGACAAGCAGAAGTTTAATGTAGTTTGTTAATGCTATCTCATTCTTTCTTTACACACTTGTTGCTCAGAGGGGGAGAAATAAGCTTGGGTTTAGCTTACCTTAGTGAGTGGCTTCCCTGGTCCCTCTTGGATGGTATTGATTGGGAGGAATCTGGAGTTGATTCAGTTGATTTTACACATATTTTTTTCCAGAACAAGGGTTCTGTCTCTAAGGGCCCCACAAAAGTATGGGCTTTTGTTGATAATTTTCACCTGTTCTAGGAGAATTCTGCTTAGTGTCAAACAATCATAAGAGTTTCAAGTTGATTTTTTTTATTCCTGAAAGTATGTAAGAAATTATTTAAAAAAAAACAAAAAACTCATTACCCTTACTTTAGGTTCATAATAGTGTGATACCATGGAGCTATAGAAGCCTGGTATCTAAACGAATTCCAATCCTTTGCCACTCTACACATTCTCAGAGTCTCAGTCTCCTTGTCTGTAAATGAAGATAATTGTACCTGCCTTACTCCCTTGAGAAATTCAATAAAATGGTGCAGATCAAGTTCCTTCCTGGCAAACAGCTGTTGCCGTGAGGTGAAGCGAGGGAACCGCACAGCGGGCACAGCCAGCTGGATCTTTGCTGCAGTCTTTCCCCCACCCCCTCCGCAAACTCGCACCTGCACATTTGGCTGATGTGAAGACTATGGCAATGAAGGCATTGTTGGGCAGAGCGTCTGGCTTTTTTTCTTTTCTCTAAATACTCAGGAATACTGGCACCGTGTATTCACACCACGTGTTGAACGATTCCAACTCAACTCACTCACCACGTTCCATGTATTTGCCAAATGAAAAGCCAATATTATGTTTACAGCACAAAATCTTAGGGAGGACCACTTAGGACAAATCACCATTGGATATTCTGAGTTTCCTTTTATTCATCACAAAGTTTCTTTCATATATGTCACCTAGACTCATTCTTATTCTCTTTACAAAGAACCCAAGAAGCTACCTAAGGTCTTTCCCCTTGAGTGACCTTTTCCTCACTGGCACTTGGCCTGGCTTGCACCAGGATGCCTGGCCGTGTTAAGTCATAAGATGATTTGGCATCTATGCTGCTCATTCCTTCTTTAGCCAAATTTGTTTTCCAGTAAGCATACCAATGCAAGATGTCAAATACTCTTTGTAAGCCTTCATTCCTTTATCTTACAATTTTCCTGCTTTGATCAGTTTCATTAGCTCATTTATCCATTTCCCATTTTTTTAACAAATTATTTATTCACTAGTTTGTTCATTTGTTTAATCAACAAATATTAACTGTTATGTTCCACTTTTGGGGGGGGGGATTAATGTAGAGGGTTTAGTTTGAATCATACAGTCAAACAATTTTAAGTATTTCTCCAAGAACTTGTAATTCTAGGCCTCTTGGCTACCACAGTTAGCTCATCCAGGGACAGGGGAAAGGTCAAATATGTTTCACTTTTAAATGCATTCTTAAACTTACTATAGCAGTTTTTAGTAATTCATAGCACACTTATCTGTGTTTGTGTTGCCTCCGTGCAGATTGCTTGTATTTATGTATACATTCAGAAACCTCTAACTCTTTCTACTTTCATTAATATCAAAGTCCTCCTCCCAGGCGGGCCGCGGTGGCTCAGCGGGCAAGAGTGCTTGCCTGCCATGCCGGAGGACCCCGGTTCGATTCCCGGCCCCAGCCCATGTGAGAAACGAACAAACAAACAAAATATAATAAAAATAAAGATGTTTCCCTTTCTTCCTCCCTTCCTTCCTTCTCTGTCTTTCTTTCCTTCCTTTAAAAAAAAAAAAAAAAAAAAAGTCCTCCTCCCAGATAGGTGATTTTCAATGTTTCTGTTTCTTTATGCTAAACTCCAATAGCCCTTTGCATGTGCCACTCTCAGGGCACCTGTCTTACGGGACTTTGTATCCTATTTATGATTTTACTTGTGTCATCGTCTCTTCTAGATTGTTACGGCAACCCAAGTTTCTGCCTACCCCCTTTCAAAGATCACTCTCTTCTAGTATCGTTGAGGAAAGGGGTTTTGGTTAAGGGCACAACCCTGAACCCTCCTTCCTCTCATCCTGCCGCTACCAGCCACACTGGCCTCGTGGAGGAGTGACATGGAGAAGGCTGTACTTATTACTGTCCTCACCTTTAGTTTATGTCAGCACCACTTACACAAGGATGCTTTGGACACTGTATTTCTTTTGAAGGTTGGGGGAGCCATAAAAGGGCTGACAACTTAGCACAGCAAACCTGGAAATGAGCATGAGACAGCACTATCCTAAAGTCCCCAGGCCTTTAGGATACAGAGACTTTTTCCCAAACAACTTTCTTTCCTTAGTTTCTGGCTTACTGCCATCTTTGTAGGCCCTCTCTGTCCCTCAGCCCTCAAATCTCCCCACCTCTCTCTCTGGCATCCCTCCTCCATTTCTTTCACACTGATTCTCAGCCGAAACGCAAGTTTTCTCACTTTACCCCCCAGCTCTCCCTTTGCCTAGGACATCTAGGGTGTGCCTTTCTCTTCCAAAAAGCTCCATCATACTGTTTTTCTAAACAGTAATATTATGTACCCTGAAAATCAATTTTTCCACTTCGCTATGATGGAAGTGGCGGCAATCATTTTTTGTTTTAAGTAGCATTTTTTTTCCTTACCACTTCAAATATGGGGTCCGTGCCTTATTTCACATCCTCTGTGCTACCTTGCCCATGAGAGGCTCTGACTTTGCTATTCTACTCTTTTGACCTTATTTAACAAAAATACCTGCATTTCAATTGTATGAGAGAAGACGAGGAGAGGAAAAGGAAGAAGACAAAGTTGACTCTAAGGTTTCTAGCTTAGCTCACCAGGTGGTTGGTAAATCATCAGCCCCTGCTTGAGACACAGAAGGAGGAGCAGTTTTATGGGTAAAGGAGTTCAGTTTTGAACATGTCGAGACTGAGGTATCCACGGGACAACTAAAATACAGCAACTTCCATTTAAATGCATAGCTGAACTTACAAGAAAGAAAGAGAACTCCTCAATGATTGAAAATGTAAAGACTGAAAACAGAATAGTAAGTTCAAACTAGGTCTGGGACTGATGGCGGGCTGAGAATCTATCGTATTTATCACGGGGCTTGTTCTAGTTTTCTAGCTGCCGGATTGCAATATACCAGAAACAGAATGGCTTTTAAAAAGGGGAATTTAATAAGTTGCTAGTTTATAGTTCTAAGGCCGAGAAAATGTCCCAATTAAAACAAATCTATAGAAATGTCCAATCTAAGGCATCCAGGGAAAGATACCTTGGTTCAAGAAGGCCAATGAAGTTCAGGGTTTCTCTCTCAAATAAGAAGGCACATGGCAAACACGGTCAGGGTTTCTCTCTCATCTGGAAAGACACATGGCAAACACAGCGTCATCTGCTAGCTTCTTCTCCTGGCTTCCTGTTTCATGAAGCTCCCCGGGTGACATTTTCCTTCTTTATCTCCAAAGGTCACTGGCTGGTGGACTCTGCTTCTCGTGGCTATGTCATTCTGCTCTGCTCTCTCTGAATCACTCATTCTACAAAATGCTTCCTCTTTTATAGGACTTCAGAAACTAATCAAGACCCACCCAAATGGGTGGAGACATCGCGTCACCTAATCCAGCTTAACAACCACTCTTGATCAAATCACATCTCCAGGGAGATGATCTGATTACATTTCAAACATACAGTATTGAATAGGGATTATTCTACCTTTATGAAATGGGATTTAGATTAAAACATGGCTTTTCTAGGGGACATACATCCTTTCAAACCAGCACAAGGCTTAAATTTTTTTCTCTTCTTTTGATTAAGGATTGTATTTTTTAAATAGACTTTTTAGCAAATTTTGCAGAAATTATAATTATACAGCTTGATGAAATTTCACTGTGAACACATCCATGTAACTAGTCCTCATACCAAGAAACAGACTTTCACTAGCTTTCCAGAAGTCTCCCTCCAAGGGAAACAGCTCTCCTAACTTCCAACAGCATCTAACTAGCTTGCATTTTTGGACTTTATATAATAAAAACACATGGTGAGTCTTAATTTGTCTCTGGCTACTTTAAAAAAAATGGTAAAATATATATAATATAAAAATCATATTAACCGTTTTAAAGTGTACAATTAAATGGCATTAATTACATTGACAATGTCCTGTAATTTTCACCACTATCTATTTTCAGAACATTTTCATCATCGCAGACAGAAACTCATGCCCATTAAGCTGTAATTTCTCTCAACCCCTGATAACCATTATTCTGCTTTCTGTATCAATGAATTTGCTTACTCTATGTATTTCATATTATAGAAATTATACAACATTTGTCTTTTTGTTTCTGGCTTACTTCACTCAACATGGTATCTTCAAGTTTCATCCATGAATCAGAACTTCCTTTGTATGGCTGAATAATATTTCATTGGATGTATATACTACATTTTGTTTATCTGTTCATCTGTGGATGAACGCTTGGGTTGCTTCCACCTTTTAGATCCTATGAATAATTCTGCTCTGAGCATTAGCCCTGTTTTCAATTCTTTTGGTTCTATATCCAGAAGTGGGCTGCCATGTCATATGGCAGTCTTATGTTTAACTTTCTGAGGAATTCACAACTGTTTTTCACAGTAGCTGCACCATTTTACTATGTCTGGATTCTTTTGCTTAACATTATGTTTTTAGGATTTTTCCATGCTTTTTAGTTGAAATTAATTCATTTTTCATTGCTATATAATAGTCCAATGTATGAATAGATCACAATTTATTTATCCTTTCTATTACAGATATACATTTGACTTGTTTCCAGTTTTTTGTTCTAATGAACAGAGCTACTATGAAAATTCTTCTCCATGCCTTTTGTTTAGCACATGTATGCGCTTCTTTGGGTCATATTCCAAAGAGGGTATGTTCCTATGTGTCGGTAGGTTACTGACAGTTTAATAGATGCTGCCAAAATTTTGCAGGTGATATACCAATTTACATTCCCACCAGTTGTGAATGAGAGGTCCATCAACAACTCAGTATTGTATTTTTCATTTTAGCTATTCTGGAGGGGGTATAGTGGCATTGTATTTTGGTCTCATTTGCATTTTTCCTAATGACTACTTAAATTGAGCACTTTTTCATAATTTTCTGGCAATCTAAGGAAGTTCTTTTGCAAAGAGCCCATTCACATCTTTTACCCAATTTTCAACTGGGTTGCCCATCTTTTTCTTTTTGACTTATAAGAGTTCTTTATATATTCTGGATTTGAATCCTTTGTCAGAATATATTACATATACACATATATATAATATCTTCAGTATCTTCTATTCTTCATTTTCCTCTTCATTGTCTTAGTGGTATCTTCGATAAACAGAAATTTTAATTCAATACAGACCAATGTATCAGTTTCTTCCATGATGGCTAATGCTTTTTGTGTCCTCTTTAAGAAATCTTTACATATCTCAAGGTCATGGTCCATGGTTTCTTCTAGAAACGTTCTACTGCTTTATAATTTGTATTTAGATTATATACAGATCTCATATCTAGATCACAACCCATTTGAAATTCACTTTTTGTGTTTGGTGTAAGGCAGGGGCCAAAACTCATTTTTTTCTGTATGGACAGCCAATCGACCCAGCACTATCCTTTCCCACTTCAGTGTCACCTTTTTCATAATTCAGGTGTCATAAATATGCATGTCTGTTTCTGCACTCTCTGTTCTGTTTTATTGGTCATTTTAACATTTTTACCATACCATCTAATTACTATAGCTTTGTTATAGGACTTCTTGTCCCATAGTGTAAATCCTCCAGCTTAATCCTTCCTCAAGATTGCAAGGGGCTTGGATATTAACTGACATATGAAGAAAGGAAATGAGGTACCGAGTCAGAGAAAAGTAAATGAGTTGATACTAAGACTCACAAAAAAGCCAATACCCTTGAAAACACCCACCACAAGAAAAAGAAACTTCACTTAACCACTGGCCTGCTCTCCCTTGAGTTTGGGGTTTGAATTTGTACTTCCTGCATACTTTAAGTGCTCTCAAGCATACAAAACCGAAGGGATGTGACAGGAGATGTACCCCAGCACAGGATTTCTTACAAAATTATAAAACAATAGAAGAAAATAATATACTGTGAAAGACCCAGCAAATGGCAAAATTTGTCCCAAAAACCTCAGATGGTAGAATTATCATCTACAGATTATGTTTAAATATGTTTAAAATGATTAAATATACAAAAGAAGAGATTAAAAAAAACATCAGAAAAAGCAAGATTTAAAAAACAACTAAGACAACTAGAAAAGGAAGCAAATAGAATGTCTAGGAATGAAAAATATACCCATTGAGACAGCAGATATTCATTGATTCCCAAAAATGGAAAGTGTTAGTTAAATAAATGACTGGACTTAACCACTGAATCATAAACATGACCCCTGATTAATTATCCTTTTCAATTGCAGGGCATCAAGCAACCTTCCATCTTGGGTTATGACAGGCCTAATGCCAGCAGACTTAGAATAAACAGGAAGTGTTCTGAAGCTGGGCATCCCTTTTGATTCTTTCCCAGGGTATGTGTCTGTCTCAGATGTTAAATTTCGTATTTTTTAGTGAAACACCATCAAGAGGGTAATGCTCAAAAATGACCCAACACGACAGAAACTCATAAGAAACTCCCTGGAGACTGAGCAATTAGCTTTGGAGAAGTTCTTTGATGCCATCTGAGCAAAATGAGCCCCCTCTGGTCTGGTTTAGGCTTGGGTTGTAGGTAGCTGACATAATTCTCCATGTTTAATTTCAACACTTTCACCAACCTGTATGGTGGAAAAAGCACAGGTTTTGGAGTCAGATCTGGGTTTGAACCCTGGTTCCATCACGTACTATTGCATGTAGCCCAGTGTCAGCACTCAGTCCCTGAGGTTTCTCTTCCCCTCTCATCTCCAGAACTCTTAACAAAGCCTCAGCACACAGAGTGGATGTGCTTTCGTCCATCTGAGTCCTAAGGACCCTCATGAAATAGTAAACATAGCTACTAAAATTTACAATTCACCCTTATCAGGCACTGCACTGGATGCTTTATATATTTCACTTTGTTCCTCACGATAACCCTGAGAAATACATATAATTTGCCCCATTTTTTTAAATGAAGAAACTGAGACCACATTTATATGTCCAGGATCACACGTTAAAGAGTGCCGGAAGTGAGATTTGAATCTGTATCTGCTCTAGATTCTTTCACGACACACTATATGCCTAACACGTGGCTTAATACGATCACTTTCTAACATTCAGCTTTCTTCTGAGAACAACAAAAATGCATTTCATAACATTTTTAAACACTAGCAAGAAAACAAAAGGGCTCAGCTGATTTTCTTCCAAGCAGGCTTTGTGGTCTGCTGACAGGCATGTCTCTGCGGCAGGTCTGGCTGCTCCCGTCCGCTGTGAGCTGCTGCCCACCCTTAGGGAAACCCTCACCCAGAGCAGGCTGTATGGGCGCTGCCTTCTGAGAAGATGGCAGAAACCAGGGAAAGACACCCAGCCCAGGTAGAGTTGCGTTTTTATGCATAAGCACACGTGGGGAGCAAATCTGGTGTTCTCATAACAGTAGTTAATGAGTACAAGTTCAGTTCAGTTCTTTTGTGTAAACAAGGGAGAGAGCCTGTGTCTGAACGTAATTCCAACTGCATCGAGGTCATTTTAGAGCTGGTGGAACTCTATTTGTCTTAGGAAATCTTGAAAACTTTTATAGGGAATTCGGAAAATATTTTCGGCCTGCAGGAAAGATAAAATCCCTGCACACAAAGTACAGGCATGAGCCCAGAAACTGAACAGACAGACTGCTGTAAAACCCCTGTTTAATAAGGCATTAAAATGCCATCGACCTGGACACATTTAAAAAAAAAAAAAGAGCTATGAAAACAAATACCATTCAAATAATTAGGATCTTATGCCTGAGGCCAGCCTCAGTGCCAAGCAGAGACTTCCCAATAGGAATCAGAGCTGAGCCTGATCCCCTAAAGGAGGAATCAGCTAAGACAAAGGCAGCTCCGGACCTGGTTTTCTCCCTCACCTCCCTCTGCTGCCGGTTTCTTGATGCCGAAGTCAGTGCATTTGAAGTTTCCTTCACCGCCATCTTGGCTGATTTTATAGCCCTGTAGCTCACGTGGGGGCTCAGTGTCCCTGAGGTTTATTGACCTGCCTTCGGGAAGGCCCTGAAGTGTGCTGCTTAAGGATGGATGGATGGGAAGCTAGCCTGTAGCGCTATGCCTTTCTGCTCCCGAAAGGACAAGGAGACATTTAAAGGCCTACTCTATTGAGTAAATATACTCCAAATTGGGGGGAGGGCAGAAGAGTGAACATTTGTTTATGAGCAGAGCTGCGGGAGGAAAAAAGATGTCTTTTCACTCGCTACTGCAAATGCGGCTGCTGTAGCAAAGCTATTTCCTGCGGCACCTCCTGAGCAGTTGACAGCCAGGTGTACGGCAGCACATTTCTTCCACCCCAGGACAGCTCCAAACAGCTCCAAAGTGCTCAGCCCCAGAAACGTGCAAAGTAGAGCACTTGCTGTCTTACTATTTCTTCAGTGATCGTTTGTTGGGAGAGGGGGTGCAAATATTGTACAGGGCAGAAGCAGCAATTTATAAAATTGAATTTTTAATCAGACTGTGTTCTGATATAAGTTGAGATGACCCTTTATTTTTCACCTTTTTCTTTTGTCTTTTAAAAAAATTATCATATGAATTTAAATCACTGATCAGTAACTCTCCTTAAAAAATTCTACAGAGAAATTTGTGACTATCTAAATTTTCTCATATTTTGTTTCTTCTTCACCTGTATGTTTTCTTTTCTTCCAAAAGATTGTAATCACCAACAATATTAGGAAAAAAAGAGTGACAAAGGAAGAGAGTAAAAAGAGAGAAAGAGAAAAAAAAGAATGAAAGAAACATAATTGAAGTTTACACATTTTCTGGGGTGAATTTCAATCGGACCAGTTGGTTTCATTAAGCAATACAAAAGAAAAATGCAGGCCTCGGGGCCCAAGGCTTTCATTAAATTCAGCTTGGTAAATTCTAATAATACAGTGATTTATTAAAAGCATCAAAAATGTCACTGAGCAGGCCTTCCCTAAGCAGCAGCCTCACCTCTTGGGTCTGACTCATGCTTCCCCCATGGGCATCTGAGCTGTAAAGTTGTGGGAGGATATTTAAGGTTTGGTGAACCAGCTCCTTGAATCCTTCTTCCTATTTGGCTGGGATCTCATCCCAATTAGCAGGCTCGCCATCCAGAGCAGTAGCTGGGCAGCAACGGTGAGAGAGGGATGGGTGCTTCAGGCTGTTGTAAATGATTAGCCCCAGTGAGTTGCAAACTTAGAACTTAGTCCCCCGCAGGAGTCTACTGGAGGAAATGAGAGGATCAGCAACGCAAGAGGAGCACCGTGGCGCGGCTGTTCCTGACCACAACCACAGACTTTCCTCTGGATGCCGGAAATTGACCCCGTCAAAGGCTGTGGATGCAGGCAGGGCAAGGATAATGATAAGGCAGGAGACGATGCTAAATCACCAATCACCCTCCTCTCAGAACCCACCAGATCCGTCAATCCTTCACCATCCTAACCCCTCCTTAGTCTAGCAGGGGTTTTACGTGAAAATACAAATATGAGCATAGACTAATTAGACCAACAGGAAGCTTAATAATTGCAAGGCCTTTCCTTTCTTAATGGTATTTTCATTCAAAAGCATCTCATTCGAGCCATGAACTAAGCCTAGGCGGCTGGCAGCACAGATATTACTCACCCCTTCTTATAACTGAGGAAATTGAAGCTGAGAAAGATTGAGGGACTTGCCCAATGCCCCTGACAAGTTAGTGGCAGAGCTGGGACTCTTTCAACAACAGACTAATTCCCAGTATCACTGAGCTCGGCGATTGGCTTTGAATGCAGGAGCAGAAGAGCCCATGCTGATCCTTCCAGGAGGCACTGGTAAAGATGGCAGGCTTCTCCGCTGGAGGGAAGCCCTCTCTTAAAAGTCCTTGAATGTTTCCTGGATCTGGATGAGGCCCAAACCCCTGAAAGTGTGTAAGGTGCTCAGAGGGCTGGAAACACTGAGCGAGAGTCTTTCCAGCACTTCCCTCCCTCCCCTAGCATGGCGCCCTTCCTTGGCATTGTGTGCCTAATGCACACAGACCCAGGCTTTGGCATCTGGTAAGAGAGGCTTAGCTGTGAGACAGCAGAAGCAATAAAGTCCCGAAAAGCAATAAAAGGAATTTCCCAGGGAAAAAAAAAAAGAGTCTCACATCTTTTAAGCATCTAAAATGAAACCTGTGCAGACCTGTATCCTTTATTGGAAAAAGAGGGCAACTTGAATTAAGCACATATTTTATCTGTAGTATCACATTTAATCTTTTGTGTAACCTTGGAACATAGGTTGTACTTTATTACTCCTAATTAACATATGGGGGGAACAGAGGCTTACAGAGATTAGGCCCATGTCTAATAGGTGCTGGAGCTCCAGGCCCATTCTCTTTCCACTGCTCTCCCCGGCCCCCCCACCCAAAGCGCCAGTAAACCTACAGCGGACCACGCAGAGCCCCGCGTGTCATGGGGTGCAGAGGCCCCAGCCTGCGAGCACAGCCACCTCCTAGTGACCCACCTTCACTTTGATCTCACATCCCTTCGGCAAGACGCTTTTAAGCACACACTCCTAATATGCCATTTGTTATTTATAAATTAGATATCTTACTAGCATACCAATATAGATTTTAGATATTTGAAATGGACAATACCAAAATAAAAACGGTTCTGGTATTTCGTTTCCCTACCCTATTTTGAAGAGTCCTTCTATAGATGACAGAGCCCCACCTTAAGTAAGAAATCCATGATTGCAGTATCATTCATGGAATCTTTGTTCTTTAGCGCGAAAAGGGATATGAGGAGCCACTTGGAAGGAAGAAAAGGAGGCTCAGAAAGAGGGTAAGAAGTCCTACGGCCAGCATGTGACCAAACTGGGGCCAGGACCTACCTCTCCTTGTTCCTAATTCCCAGCTTTTTTCACTGTTCTACACTGAGATAAAAATAAGCCAAAAATTCATTTTCTTGGGTGAGAAACTTTAATTAGGGTCTCTGGTGGGATAGGCCAGAACTTAATGCCTGAGCATCTGGTGTTGTGTCTGTGGTAAATTCAGGTCCATTAACTCCCCTAAAAAGACAGCCCTTGGCTTTGCAGTCCAGGGCACAGAGCATATGGGCCAGGCCGTCAGCACGTGGGGTCTGAGGAGAGGGAAGACTGTGCTATATTGCATTTGATGCTATTAAAAGCAGTGCACATAGTTTCTGTCATTCCTAACCGAGTCACGTCATTTTACAGACCCTGCCCTTGCTTCAGGCACCCTAGCTAGGATTTCCGGGTGTTAAGGAAAAGTGGCTCCCAAACAGGTCTCTTCCAGGTTATCCCAAGGAAGCACACTGTGGCCAGGAGCTGGAAAGGCAGGGAGAAGACACCCTGGTTCTGCTACCCAAGCCAAGTGGGTCTTGGGGCCATCCCAAATAAAAAAACAAAAACAAAAGCCAAAAACCCTTTTAACAGAAGCTACGTTTGTTTTAGAGGTATCTGGATTCTTTACTCACTCCGCTAGCTTGGACCAAGCTGACTTAGCCATGCAGCAGGGGCGAGGCCTGATGCAACAGCCAAAGGACAGCCCCCTTCTTTGTTCAGCCCCCTTCCCTGTGGGGTGGAGGACAACAGACAACTCAAGTTCATGACCTGCTTGTGGTGAGTGGCTGTGGCTGTAACAGCGGATTATATATTATCATCCTCTAAAAGGATAACTTTCTGACATTATGTACCCTTCAACTCATAAAATTATTCATTAAACATGTTTGCTTTCCTTTTATTAATGGACTGAAAGTCACTAAATATAAGCCCACAAAAATCTGGCCCCTATAGGGTCTAGAAGCCAAGAGAAAGGGGGTCAGGTGAGACCAAGTAGCAGAATGGACAGCGAAGATGGTGGTGATAAAGGTGGTAGTAGTGTCATCCTGTAGAAAGAGTAGATGCTTTGGGTGAGGGAGACTTGGATTTGAAGCCAGTTCTAACTCTTAGCCCATAAACTTGAGCAAGTTCCTTTCTGTCCCCAAATTTGTTTCTTCCTCTGTGATATAGTGGTGATAATATTTCTACTAAATAATTGAACGATCAGAGATAATATATATTAGTGGGCCAAGCCCAATGCCTGATGACTGATTCACAAACTAAAGGTAGAACTTATTTTCCTTTTCTGATTTTACAGATGAGAAACCTGAAACTCAGGGAACAGATTCAAACCTCATTTTCTGAATCTGAAATCCAAAGCAATGACTTTCCATGAAAAGAGGTAGTAAAAAAGAAAGGAGCTAGCATGTGCTGAGTGCCTATTTTGTGTCAGAATATTAGGGACAGAGACTGTGCCAGGCCCTGTCATATGTTAATTTAATCTCCACAATCCCAAGAAACATATAGTATTAGGTATCAACTCTACTGTATTGACCTAAACACAGAAATTGCGTCTTTGCTTAAAGGCACAAACCAGTAGGTGACAGAGCCACGTCGTGAACTCAGGATTTCTGGCACAAAGTGCAAAGTCTGTCCCACTATCCCACAGATGCTGAAACACAACTTCAGTGAGACAGCATTTATACTTTAGGGGAAAATGGGAGATCCAGGAATGTGAAAAACAGCTTCTGTTCTTCGTAGAAAGTTAGAAAAGAATTGGCAAAAATATAGATTTGAGTCATTGATTCTTAAGGCTGAAAGCAGGCTGGGCCAATCCTCATCAAATCTGATGTTTGAGGACCCTCTACCATGTTCACCAACTGAGCCTTCAAAGGCACTCTGGCAATTAGCCTCTGGCCTTAGGACTTCTTGTTTTGTGATCATCCCTAAATCCCACAGAGCCCCAGCTGGGACTTTCAAGTCTGCCCTGGAAAAGGGAGAGACACACAAGCCAGCCTTGCACCCTTAGAACCAGGAAGTCTCAGCCATCTTTTATGGGGTTAATCCTTTCTCTTGCTGGATGTGTTTCTAAAATAAAAATGTACGACTGCTGGGGAAGTGTCTGGAAGGAGCCTCCATGGGCCCAGTCATAAAATAGGAGTAATACTTTCCACTTTCTAAATTAGAGTGATGCTATCAGTGCTACAAATTATTTGCTAAATTATATCCGGAGGAATCTCCCAATTCCTTGGACTCAAATTTAAAGAACGTTTAGATTAGAGAATGCCACAAAATTCATCTAACGCAATAGCTGATCTGCAGATAGGACGGTGCATGACTCACCTGCTCCTGCCTCCATGACCCCTATAGGCATTTGCTAGTGTTGGGAGAAAGGTCACCTAAAAAGAGATTCAGGACTCAGAGGTACCATCTTTTTCAAGCATGCACCCTGTGCCAGACCCGGTGCTAGGTGTTTTTCATAGGGAGCAGTGTGGGAGGAGGGTCTCCTTTGCCTTGGTGATAAGTTTAGTTCCATTGTAATTCGGGTGGTTTTCTATAGAAGGGTTAGGGGGAAGACACAGTTTGGAATCTCAGTAGGAGGAAGAAGTATAGGGATGCCCCAGCGGAGGATCTAGTACTTCTGGGACCCAGCTGACCCTAGCAAGCAACTGGGTGTGAAGAAGGAGCTGTCAATAAGAGAGACTGCACTCTGGGCACAGGCCTTTCAGGGCATGAGGGAGTTCAGATAGCCTGTGACCCTGAGTGATGACCTTTCCTAAAGATGGGCTACAGAAGGGTTCTGTCTCCACCCCCTACCCGTGGTGGCAGAGAGGGCAGAGTTCTCAGGCCACACCAAAAGGAAGGCGGAGGTGTCCTCTTGAGCAGCCTCATGTCCTCTACTTGAACAGTTTCCTGATCCCACATACATGAACAGCCATCACCCAGGAGCATACTGTTCATGACAGCCCAAAGCTCTGCAAGCTCACTCAGAAAACCAGGAGTGGGCTTTGCCACTGTGGCAACTTCAACATACAGACCTGAGTGGGAGAGATAGAATTGCACAGATTATCTTTAGGAGGCAGAATTTGAGTTTGGTAAGTGACGGGTGTTGGCAGGGAGGGAGTTGGAAGGACTCAGCAATGAAGTCCAGGCTTCTGGCTTGAGCAACTGTATTTTGGTTAGTGGTACAACTTGCCAAAACGGAGAACACAAGGGGAGGTCTGGAGGGAGATGATGAGTTCAGGTTTGAACAGAGTGAGTTTGTGTTCCTAGCATCTCTTAAGCAGAGATGTCCAGGTGAGTGTCAGGAGAGGAAAGTACGGCTAGTGATTAGATTTGACATTCATTAGCATATGTTGGTGAAAGAAGCTGTGGAATGGATGACGTCACCTAGGGAGAGTAGGCTGTGAGAAGAGAAGGCTAAAGCCACAGACCTTGAACAACAGCAGAATTAAAGGCCTGGGCACAAGAAGAGGTGTCTCAGGAGAGCCAGAGAGTCAGGAGGAAAATAAACAGGGTGAGATGGCCCAACAGCCACAGTCCTCACCCACTACCATTAACATTGGGACACAGTCTCTTTTAGTCTTTGTTCTTTTCTCTCTCTCTCTCTCTCTCTCTCTCTCTCTCTCTCTCTCTCCTAGGTATTTCTAAAACCTTTTTTTTTCTTTAATTAAATCTTTTAATTACAAAAGTAATTCATTCCTATTGTAGCAAATCAAAACCAAACAGATATTTACAAGGGAAAAACTCATAATTCCCTCCTAGCTCCCCTGAGGAAGCAGTGCAAACAGTCTTCCAAATTTTTGCGTTCCTAACACACATACACACACCCACACAAGCCTCCACATTCACACCACACACATACTCACATACACAGACTCACACACACACACAGATTGGATTTATTTTTATGGTTTTGGTTTTGGGTTTTGTACTTCACACAAATGGGAAACAATGCATATTACTCAGAAATGTTTTCACTTAATATGTAAAGATATCTATTTATCTATCATTCATATTGATTTTAACTACTAAATTACTCAATGTTCTATAGTTTAGCTACACCAATCTATTTTTTTTCCATTTTCAAACACGGTTGAGATCATACTCTATGTTACAATCCTCTTTTTTTTTTTACTTAGTGTTTATTTAATTCCCCATGTCCTTAAAAGCTCTTCATAATCTTTCATGACTACATCAAATTCCAGAATATAGGTGTTTCATTTTTAATTTAACCATAATTTACTTTCTGCCAATTTGGGGTTATTAAAAAAAATCCACAATGAACACTATAGAGTATTAAGCTATGGCCACATTTCTGATTATTTTCTCTAGGATATGAGCACTTTCAGCGTCTTTGTCCATGCTACCAAATCGCTTTTTTCTGGAAAGACTAACAATCTTTTCTCCTACCGGCAACGACTGAGAGCTACACAGAAGTGGTGTCTTAGTCTCCTGGCTGCTTTGATACCCACCACACAATGGGTGCCTTAAACAATGGGAATTTATTGTCTTACAGTTTTGGAGGCTGGGTTGGTAGCGTCCTGACATCTGGCAACCTTGCAGTTCCATGGCTTTTCCATTACCCTGCGATGTCCTCTCCTCTCTCTTCCGGTTTCCAGCTGACTTCCGGCTTCTAGCTCCTCCCTGTGGCCTTCCCTGGAGCCGATTCCTCATTTTTTCCCTTTATAAGATCTCCAGGAATGGGTTTAAGACTCATCCTGATTCAATTAGTCACACCGTAACTGAAATGACGTATTCAGGAGGTCCTATTTACAATGGGTTCATACCCAAAGGAACGTGGGTTAAGACTGTGTTTTTTCCTGGGGTATATAACTCAATCTGCCACAAATGGTATTTTGTCATTTTAACTTGCATTTTAGATCATCTAGTGAGGTTAGTTTTGCTCAGGTTAATTATCCAATTGCAATTCCTCTTTCAAGAACTATCTGTTTACATGCACCCACTACTCTGGTTTCCTAAGTCAGCCTTTCCAACCTGGTTGCGGACACCAGGGCCCAGGTAAGAGAAGGGGCCGTCGTTGGGGCCTGACCTGCTGGGACTCTCCACAACCCTGTTTCATCTTTTCCTTTTCCATTTTTCTTCTCTCCACATTATTCTGACTCAGGCTTTAATTTTCACAAACTATTCAATTTGGTGGTAGGGGGTTTCTGTAGAAGAATTTCTGTGATCCTCAGAGCACTGCGCCTGTTTGCCCTTGTTAGAGAAGAAGGGTCCTGGATGCTCTGCAGGCCCCGTCAGGCTGTGGTAATAAGCAGGGGCTGCTCGAGCTGCAAAGTGTAAACCTGGTCCTTCTTAGTGAGACTTTGCAGAAATCCCACTGGAGATTTTTCTGCCCCTGCCCTGTCTACTTTCCTTCATAATGATAAATGGCTGAAAAGAAAACTATCTAATCTCCAAACTGCTTACTTTTTTTCTACTTGTCCTTCAAGGAAAGAAGGAAGAACACAGTCACATAAAACAGAGTCCTTCATCGCCTGCTTCTCAGGAGACTGCTCTTTCCCTTTTCATCCAGGGCCTGTTTCTGATCTGCGATGGGCTTACACTGAAAGCTCCACCCGGCCCGCTCTAATCAGCTGCGACAGATACTGCAGTTGCTTGGGTCGCCCATTGAAATTGAATTGATTACCCGGCCCCTTTGCCATTTTGTTCGGCACACAATTGCTTAATAGCTGTCACCTTGGCTTTCAGTCCCGGCTGGCTTCAGGCTGACTGGTTCCCATTACTTAGGATGGCCAGTGCAAGTTCATCACCTTTACAGGATGTCCCTGATTGATTCCGTATGCCTTGGAGACCTGTGATATATTTGCATGGGGTGGGGGGAGGTTGTTGGGGGACGGAATGGAAATCTCTTGGCCACGGGAACTGCCAGTTTTCACTGAGGGGCTCGCCATATTTGAATCATTACCAGGGCTTCTTGCCAGGAGTCTGGCCTCTGCTGACATAGCTGCTAATGAATTTGTAAATTTAAAAAATATATACAAAACAACCCAGCCTGTTATAACCTTTGCTGTCGCCACCTGCTGCCTGGGTGGGGGGCTGTAAACAGAAATGATACTTTTCCGGCCTGAGGTTGCGCTTGTCTTTGAAATGACAGTCCTCCCGGCGACCCCCAACCTTCCTCCGCCCGCCAAGCAGAAGAATTGGGGTTTGAAGAGAGAAATTTTTCAAATGAAATCCTGTGCACTGGGAACTATTTCAATTAGACAGCAAGGGGAATGCTCACATGCCCTCCGGCCTTTTAAGTGGGTTTTAATTTTATGTTGTAAGATAAGACACTGCGAGGCCGGGGCTGCTACTCCAGCAGGCTCCATTAGTGGGGTGAGCCAGGGCCTTTTGACCCCCTGAGACCCAGCTGAGGCTGGAAGTTGCTTTGGTTTTTTAACAATTTGTCAGTCTGACCCTGCTTCTTTCCATTCTCTCCTTCGTTATTCTAGGCTCTCCTGTTGTTAGAGGGCAGCTGGGCAGCAAGGCCTGGTCTGAGAGGCCTGGCTCAGTTCTCCCCAGTGGCCTGGCCCTGGCCTGGGGAGCAGAGTTGTCCTGGGCGCTGCCTTCCCACGGACATGCACCTGAATGTTACTCTTTTTTCCCCTCCTTCCCCGGCAGGGCACGGCAGAACACTTTTCACGTGGCAGGTTTCTGGCCTGATGATGTATGACCTGTTGGTGCTACTGAATGGTGCCCTTTGTTCCAAGATATCCCATGTGCCCCCTTGTGATTGAGCTCTTGATTCAAAGGGACAAGAAAGCTCCACAAATCCCACTGCAGGCCCTGCTATAGCCATGCCCAGGTGGGGAAGCCCAGGGAACTTGTGCTTCCCAGAAAGCTAGTAGGAAGCTCTGGGCTGCCCAAATGCCAAGTACTCCTCAAAAGGGGCTTTCTTTACCTCAGACTCAGTGTACTGGATATCTCCAGAGAGCCTTGGAATACACATCTAGCCCCAGCCCTCTGCCTGGGGCTCAAAGATCATAGCGTGGTGTATCCCAAAATGCAGTCTTCACCCAGAGACAAAACAGCCGAGCAGGTATGAGTTAGGAAGAGCCCCCCACTCCTTCCCTATGCCCGGAACCAAACTCAGTTAAGTTTTTCTCTGTGACCAACAAGCCCGAGGTGGAAGCCAATAGCTAAAGAATGAAGGAGCTTGGCTGCCTTTTCTGCAGCAAGAAGTCCAGCCAGAGAGCAGCCCTAAAACGGCAAGGGGGAAACTCTGGGAGAAATGGGGTACTAGGCTTAATTTTTACCCTGCAGGAATATCATTCTAGTCCTGATGAAAACAAGGATTTAAAAGGCATCCCTTACCCCTGCCTTCTCCTGGGTTTCCAGACCAGTCTCCACTGGAGATGGTGGATGAGGGTGAGTAGCTATGGGGAAGGAGTCATGAAGGAGGGACCAGGAGGCAAGGGGTTGTAAGGAAGGGCCCCAATAGCACCTCTCTATTCCTGTTTCCCTTTTTATCTAGTAGGTGAGCCAGAACCTGGACTGGATTTCATTTCCTTTTTTCTTTCTCCGTCTTGTGGCCTAGCTTCAGCGATGTGGCAGTGGAATGGGCAAGTAGGAGTGGAAGGTTTCTACCAGGCCTCGATTCATCTTCTCTGGGGTAAAGGTGGCTGGCTGACCATGCATCTGACTGCTATAGAAAGTCCCAGGTCCAACTTTAACCTGCCCTTCAGTTCTTTTTCAAACAGCTGCCCAAATCCCATCAAGAATGCCCTATTTGTGAGACAACCTCCCCAAAATTACTATGTGGTGTGTTGACTGCTAAAAGGAGACAGATTCCTACTTAGTGCTTGCCCTGACCTTCTGGGGTATTCCAGAAATCCAGACCCATAATTTGGGGAGAAGCCGTGAAATCCAGACCCATAATTTGGGGAGCTGCATGAGATCAAAAGTAAAGTTTCTTTGTTGCTTAAATTATTTCACTCTGAGCCCAGAGACTCTGTGGTACAAATGCTTGGAGGTGTGAAAGCCCCCATCTAGTCCTTGGGAAAAATACCAGAAAAAGAGACAGAGACTAGTACTGAGCCAAGAAATGACAACTCAGTAGTAAGAAGCATTCACACATTTCACAGTTGTAAAATGGCTTTATGTTCCGATATGTAAAATAAAAACGTCCATGCTATATAACAAAACACTTGAAGTTCCATATCACCTGTTAGCTACTGTGGTTTCTAATAAAGCCTTATCTGTAGTATGTATGTGTGTGTATGTATGTTTTATCTAACCAATATCAAAATGTGTGGTAAAAATTTAAATAGATGTCTCACCAAATACCTCTGCAATGTCCATTCTTAAGTTTATTCACTGGTAAAAAAAAAAAAAAAGCAAAGCTGAATTTGACATGTGGCCTGCATTTGTGAGATATATATATATATATTTATTTATTTATATTTATTTATTTATATAATATATAAATAGCTATTCAGCATGCAAAGAGTTTAGTGATTTCCCAAATTTGATTATAAAGTTCACATCAGCCACCCAGATGGTCTGGTGACGTTCAATGCTAAAGAACTGGGCTGAGGACTATGAGATCTGCCTTGCTGGAGAATAATTATCTTTGCTCCTTTGAACCTACTGGCTGAATTTACTGGAAGAAATGAATGTTTTCTCAATTTTCTTTTTTACTTCTCTTGAGCTCTCTTGCTCCAGCGACGTGGATTTTCTGGAAGCAGAACACGCTCTAATGTAGTCTCCTGGGACACTGCCAGGTCAGGCGTGTTTCATAATTGCCACTTGTAGGATGCAGATGGTGCCTGAAAGGCCAAGCCTTGTACACTAGAGAGACACAGTGAGAGACTGCATGTTGGGGACCAAGGTGGAGGGGCTTTGTGCTTGATGACAAAACCTGAAAATGGTGACAATGATGCTATTGGTTGCATTTTCCCTATGCTTCAAGAAAAAAAAAATTTAAATACCCATTAGGTGGCACTTAGCACCTTAACCTTTCTGAAAGTCATCCTTCAGATCTGGGCTCCAGGGATTAGTTTCCAGGCCACTAACTGAGCAGTCAGTTCTCTCTGAGCATGCTTTGTCAGGCCTGGCTGAGCCCACTTCTGAGGTCATCTCACAGAATCCCCAGGAATCAAAGGAGGGGGAATTCTGCTCCAAAACACAATGCACAGCTCCCCTTGTAAATAGAAACCTGGGAACTCTTAAGGTGTGCACAGAGCTCTCCTACCCCAACAATGAGAGTTTGCCCCAACTTTCCCTATGGAAAGATTTCACCATCTGGCCCCTGAGTGAATCAAAGATTGTATTATAAAAAACTTCCTAAATATAACTTACATGAACCCTGTACTCTCTTTCCATCCATGGACATGATGAAAGATGTCAGACAACAACAGATCTAGGTCCTGCAGCCAAAATTACTTATTAGATAATTGTTTTTTCTTCTTGTCATGGCCTCAATTGTATGTCAAAAAATAAATGCTCTCCAAATATATATACATGTGTGTGTGCATTCATATACACACACACATATACACACCTTTGGAAATACCTTCCTGTGAGGATTTCTTGGTAATGCAGGCCACCTATAGAGGTTAATACTGGATTACACAGTCCTATCTGTTTAGGAGACATGGAAGTCATCCATCAGTCCAGTTCTCTACAGTCCCCATTCCTGAATGATACTGTAAGGAAGATTCCCGAGACAAGGAGAAGCTTTGGGAGTAGAGAAATTCATTGGCAGCATTCAGGTGCGGAGAGGGTGGTTTCCTCTCACACACTGGAGGGAGGCCACGCTCTCTTGGAAACGAGGCAGTAGGCCCCCGCTCTCGGACCTGAGATTGTGAGAGTTGATTGTAGACACTGAAGTGGGTGTTTCCTGGTGGCTGGGAGCTCTGAGCAGAGATGGTAGGCAGCCGAGGCATCATAGTGGTAGTGGTGAAGTGTGTGGGGAAGGGTTGATAAGGCACAGTCTCCATTGTCTGAACGCTGTAGCTTGTGTACGGTGAGACAGAAGTCCACATGTTACAGCTCAGTGGGGGTGGGGGCAAATCATCCACCCCAGACACCCCAGCAATCTCAGGCCCTGAACCTGAGTACATACAGGCTTCTCTTGGGGTCACCTCACTGCAATAGGAAGGGCTCAGCATCTGTTGGTCATAGGGAGGGGGAGAGCGGAAATAGTGATCCTCCCCCACCGAAGAAGGAGCTTCCAGATAGGATCGCTTGCAGGGTAAGTCCAGGTGGCGAGCACTGTCTGCTGGAAGACAAAGGAACCTTCAGGAAGAGCCATTTTCATCAGCCCAGGTCCCAGAGCACCCGTGCTGGATGCCAGTACAGCCTACCCTTGTCATTTGGGGTCTGCCCTTGCCCATGCTGCCTAGGCACTACTAGCATCATCTTAATCATTAAAAAAGCTACAGTTTTTATCAAGTGGCAGCAGCCAAGAATAGGTCACATTCTGAACCCTGCTGAAAGGACACAGGAGACATCATATTGCTGGACACTGAATGATGTTTTTAGCCAGGCAGCATACAGCTTTGATCCTTTGCCAACCTGACTTTTGGGGATGGTAAGAGGACTTAATGTACCCTGGCAGACTTAGGCTAGGCCCACCCTGGCCAAGGAAAGTAGAAGCAAATACCAGGCCAAACCAGGCCCAGAGGCCACAATTGCCTGAATTAGCCAGAAAATTAAGGCCACAATGTTTCTACCTCAATCCTCAACTCCTAGGAAGACCTTAGCAAGCCAAAGCTACTCATAGGCACATTCTTATTGCTTTTATAAATGGAAGACAACCCTACATATGTTCAAAGAAAACACATCAGATTGTTATTACACAGATTCCAATGCAACACTGTCTACAAAATAAGAAATGGAGCTGGTAATAAGTGAAAAGGGTGACTTGTAATAGACTAACCTACTATTCTGGGAAAAGATGACATCAGCTGCCCCAAATCATGTATGCGTGTCTTTCAACATCCTCAAGCATGAGGGCTTAACTAATGATGCAGTGCATCCTCTCCTGGAACCCAGTGAGGGCCCGGGTCTGAAAGCAGGAGTAGCAGCCCAGTCAATGAACTTAAAAAACACTTGTTCAGTGGCTTATCTTGGCCTCCCTCCTGTTTTTTCTAGGGATTTGTTCTGGGAGCTGTATGTATACAACAGGGCAGTGTGGTCTGGGGGAGAAATGAGATTGAGTTTGGAGGCCTGCACTCATGTCTTCCCTTTACCCCCCCCGAAGTCATCTGCTCTCCCTGCCCAATGAGGAGGAAGGTTCCCTTCTCCCTTAAACAGGCCTCTTCATCTTTCACTCATCCCACTTCACCATCTTCTCTCCAAATTCCTCCTTTTCCCTACACTAAGCTCTTCAACTTGGCAAGTGACCAGTCATTCCAGGTCAGGAGTCAGCAATCTTTTTCTAAAATGGACCAGATAGTAAATATCTTAGGCTCTGTGGACCATACGCTATCTACCGCAACTACTCAACTCTGCTGTTGTCACGTTAAAGCAGCCACAGACAATACATAAACAAATGAGTGTGGCTGTGTACCAATAAAACTTAGTTTATGGACACTAAAATTTGGATTTCATATGATGTTCACAAGTCACTAAGTATTTTTCTTTCCTTTTTTCCCAAACATTTAAAAATGTAAAAGCTATTCTTAGCTCACAGGCAGTCCAGTAACAGGCAGCAGACCAGACTGGGTCCAAAGGCCATAGTTTGCTGATTCCTGCTCTAGATCAGGGGAACCTGGATTCTAACAGGACTTGTCAGAGGATACTCAGAATACTATCTGTATGACTTCAGGTCATCCCTGTCCTGGGACTGAGGTTGCTTTGAAAGTGACAGCCTCAATTCAAAAATCTCCTGTTCACCTTCAGCCTCCTCTGGTACTTCTAGGCAGAGCCCAGGTGATCTGTGTGTCTTCTACCCACCCTATGGAAGCTCCAAAACAGTGACTGCAAAGCAACACCTGGAGCTAGGGAGTGGGACCAGAGTCTGGGGACACCAAGGCCACAAGCTGTTTTTGAGGACTTCGCAGCCTACATTAAAGGTGAGAGCCTGCATCCGTAAACTAGAAAAGATGGCCCTGAGTACGACCATGGTTACTAATCTTTCAGACTGGCTCTTCCAGGCCACGCAGGTAACCAGGTAGATGTGTGTATATGTTTGTATGTGTGCACAGGTGCTCACATATATAGTGGGAGTGTTTGTGGGGAGAGATCCACTCAACCTCTGACTCTATAAGGCTTCCAGCCCATGAGAGAGCTACCTCGTCTTTTCAGGCAATGATAGAAGAGGCTTGAGTCCCTCTGGCTTGGGAAGGTGTTAAGGGGAAGGTCTTGTGGTTCGGCCGCAGCAAACTGCATGTGAGCTCCGTTCTCATACTGGTAGTGCTGGAGGACCTGGTGGGTGCCATGCAGGGGGCTGACATCGGGTTTGGCTGAAAGCTGGGTGGAGACGAGCCTCTGCCTCATGATGCTTTTGGAAATCACAGGGTATTCTTTGCTGAAGGGGTGAGGAGGACAATTAGAGAGAGATAGGAAGAGGGTGAAGATACTTTGAGGTTTACTGAGTCCATGTGCCTGAACATAGGCTGCCCAACCCACCCCCAGGCTGGGGCAGCCCCACCTCTGCAGCCGGGCCACACGCAAGTCGCTGTCATCACTGCCCCGGAATCCCTTGGCAAAAGGGTTGTTTTCAATCTTCAGCTGTGTGATCTGTCAGGAGAGAACACGCAGTAGAGTTGCTGGGAGTAGAGAAGGGCTGGGCTGGCCCCTGGTCCTCATTTCCCACCCCAGGCACATTCAGAACTCATGGCAGGGTTTAGCAAAGTTGTAGCCCTTGGGTTCCTTGGGGTCTGGACCTCAGCAGGTCTCCCCAACCCCATTTCTTGGCTTGGCTTCTCTGGACCGTCTGAAGCAGTTATAGCAAATATTCAGTGATTTGCTTCTCTTTTTAGGGTGGTTCTCCCCACCTCCCCATATGCCTACCCCTAAGCCCATCTGTCAGGCCCTTCCTCACTCTGGCAGTGATCCGAAAGGGGAAACTGGTGAGAAGATAGTGAGGAGGATGTGTGAGGGGGCAATGAAGGAGCTGGGTAAGAGGGAGGGTGGGAAGATGATTCTAGAGGGGGCAAAGGGGAAATGAATGAGAAGCCACACCCCAGTCCTAAGCCAGCAGCAGTCATACTGAGTCCATTAACATCTGGCTTGTCCCTGGTTCTTATCCATTCCACTTGCCACAGACTGTCTAATTCTTTCTCCTGCTCTCCACCCTACTACACTGCCCGGCTTCAGTCCCCCCATTATTTTCACCTGGTGCCTATAACAGCTTTCCAGTGAACTTCCCTGTTCAGTGCAACTTCCATGTCAGGGTCCCCGTTCTAAATGTAAATCTCATTCTGTCACTCTTCTGTCTAAAACCCACCGGAGCCTTAAGCACTTCCCCAACAATCCCTGCCCACCTCTCCAATCCCAATGTATACAAGGGAAAAGCACCCTGAGAGAGAGTAGCAGGAGCAAGAGCAGAAAGGCAGGAGAGAGCAGACTACTCAGGGATCAGGAGGTAGTTTGGGGTGGGAGGCTGTAGCTGGGAGTGAGTGAGGGGTGGGACTGGGGGCTACCTGGGACAATCCAGGCCCCTTCTACAATAGCCTGGGAAGGGTCTCCAGAGGCTACTGCACTCATACTCTTCTCCCCACTGCCCTACCCCCTCTTTCTCTGCAGGCCCAGAATCCTATCTTCAGATGCACCAAAAGACTACAGAACTGTCAGACTGAACACTCAAACCATAAGGCAGACTCCCTACTCCCAGTTTTTACAGTTGCCAACTTTATCTATCCCCCAAAACACACAGACCATAACTACTTTGTGTTGGAGATTTAAAAGTCTCTCTTTTCCTGCTTATTATGCAATTTGCTCACTGTTCTGAGGGACATTGCAGGATTCTGAATTCCTTAAGGTAGACCTGCCTCAACCTTACCTTGGGTTTTCGCTACCTGCCTCTCTATAGTGACAGCAGAGCTGCTGAGTGTCCTTAGTGATAGGGGTTATGCAATCAGTGGCTGTACCTTGTGATTCTGGTAGGAGGTCACAGAGATGAAGGAGGTTTCTGGAAACACATGGGTGCAGAAGGCTGTGTTTTTGGAGCCAAAAGCATTGTTCTCATCAGCCTTAACAATGTGTAACCGTGGCTGGTACTTGTGCATGGAGTTGAGGATGATCTGGAAGAAAAGGGTTTCATTCTGAGCTCCAGGTCTTTGGCCTCACTCAGCAGGCCCTGGGCCTGCTTGCATTCCTTTCAGAGTCCAGGATTCAGGGCCTGACTACCAGGACTGAGCCCAGAAAGGTCCTAAAGCCCCCAACGAAGGACCAGTCCTCTGGCCCCAAACTCAGTCCCCATGGTCCCCACTTAGCCTCTCCACTCAGTGCCTAATGCCTATTCCAGAACCTCCCTGATATTACATTTCACTATTGCAATGGAGAACTTGGGACAAGTCCTTGACAGTTTAAAAGCCCCCAGTGAATTGAGCATCGTGTTGTAGGAAGAATTCTAGGCTGCAGTCAAAAGCTCTGAATGCCACTGCCTCATTGCATGATCTTAGGCAAATCACTCAACTTCTTTGTGCATTGGTTTTCTTATTTGTAAAATGGGATCATAATACAAAACTTACCTCCCTCTGGTTTCTCCTTCCAAACTGACCTTGCTCCTTTCTCTCTCTGCTACTGTCTCTTCTCCCTCTGCTGGCCATCTTCCCCACCCCTATTATGTGTGACCTGCCTTTCCTAAAAATGCCTGCTGTGACTCTCAGCCCCTCCTCCTAACTCTGTCAGCTACAAAAGTAGCTCAAGGCTCAGGGTTTTGCAGAATGGGGGGGAGGCAAGATGTTGAGGAAATTGTCCCACTCTGACCTTTCCATCTAGTCGCTAATTCGTTCATTCATTTATTAAAATTCAAAGGACCTGCTGAGGGGATGCTGGAGATACTCAGATGCCTCCTGCCCTTAGACCTGCCCAGGGCAGCTCACAGCCCTAGTAGGAGACAAGCAAAGTTCCTAAAACAACTCCAGAGAAGGCCAGAGGCCCCAGGTACCAAAAGCCCTTTAAGGATGTCTTGGGTCTGGCCCAGTATAGCAAGGCTTAAGTGAAGAGGCCAGGAGCCTTGGCCACCAGAGCCCCAGGGAGTAACACACAGTAGTTGCTGCTCCAAACCTGCTTAATTTCTCTGTACCCCACAGTAGCGGCTGTATCATGTGCCATTAAAACGTATTTTTTATCATTGACATTTGCCAGACGCCCTGGCCATCGGAGGCAGGACCAGGAATTTGGGGTATTTTATCAGCAGTGCTGCTTTTGTTAACCCTTTAGCTTCTGTCCTGGTGGGGTAAGGCTGGCCCTCTGGTCCCATTCTGCTCTGAGCACCTTTCTTTCTACCTTGCCCCTTCCTTGGCTTGGCCCTGCTGGCTCCCACCCCTCCAGGTTCCCAGGGGCCAGGCCTGGTGCTAAAGAGTATTGAAAGATTTAACCCTTGAGTATCCAGAATGCCAAGAGAAAGGCCCAAGTCCAGGCTCTTCCAAGGCAAGCCTGGGCTGAAGCCTAAGTCTGAGAAGGCTTTGATTTCATCATGCCCTAGAGGGCAGGAACAGCCCATAGAGTAGGCTCTGCAAGGGAAGTAGGTGGGCTAGGAGCTGGGCTGTGGGCTCTGGGTTTCCCTGGGCCCTTCAATTTGGCTGAGTGACTCCATCCAACAGGAACCAGCCTTTCTGCTTTCTGCTCTGGCCACTCTTTCCTCAGCTCTCAGTGACAAATCTCTGGACCTTCTTGGAGCAGGTGCATAATTTCCAAAACCCCAAATCAGGTTCTGCTGCTGGGAACCCACTGCTCACCACTTACAGATCCTGAGTAAGCTCTTCCTCTCTCCAGCACTGGAGTCACCAACCAGAAAGTAGGACCTTCAACTAACTGGTCCCAGACACTCTTCCCATCTTGGACAGTATGGAACCTGGCTAAGTGTCTGGAAGAAAGTCCTGCCCATTGAACCTATGCGAATATAAGCTAGAGTCTCAGTCCTATCAGCCCAGGCAAATAGGAAAGCAACCCAGTGACTCATATACCTGGCTTTCCTCAGAAGTTCCTCAGGCGCCCACAATAAACTCCTGCCAGAGTCTCACATTTATATTTGTTGCAGAAGATATCAGGCCAAATGGTCCAGCCACGTCAATAAACCCTACTACATGACTAGTCCTGTCATCATCCTATTGTTTTACAGGAGTGGGATTCATTATGTTCTGGCTGCAATTCAGAAGTCTGTTCTATTTTAACAGTTGTGATAGCACCAAACATCCATCTTTTAAAGAGATCACCATAGTATGCTTGTCCAGTGAGGCCCACATCTTCTATGTTAGAATCACAGAACATTAGCGCATGGAGAAGCAGACCTTAGAGATCATTCTAGTCCAGCCCCCTAATTTTACAGATGAGGAACAGGAGGGCTGAAGTGGGAATGTGACTTGTCCAAGGACACACAGCTGTTTGGAGACAGTACTGAGAGGAAACCAGACATCCATTGAGAGAGCTCATGCTACTCTCAACAACAAGCTCAGTAATTCATGATAAAGTGCTAATCAAACACTGTAAGGGAAAGGGATTCCCCAGGCCCTATTGGCCATAATAGAACACAACACATCTGACATAGAAAAAATACGCTTGTGGATGCTAGCCACACAAGAGTATGGTTACTCTCCATGTTGTCACTTATTAAAATCAGATCTTAATCTGCATCATAATTTTACTTTCTAAGGCTACCTTCTCCATCATCCTTCTTACCTTCTCCAGCCCGGGAGAGAGGTTAGGAGAGAGACAGAATTTGTACAGAAGGGGGAGGAGGGGTGGGGAGGGTTGGGGAGGGAGGGATGGAAGAAGAAAAACAAAAGGAAAGCTGAGACTCAGAGAGGTAAGTGACTGGCTTAAGGAAAATCCAAAATTGAGCTGAGTCAGGCAACCTCTAGGCCACTCAAGAAGTTTTGGCTAGTGAGACCTTAGGTCTCAGTCCTAGGGCAGCAACCCTGCAGTTGTACCACACAGAGCCCTGAAACCTCCCTACAGTCTCTCAAAGTAACAGCAATAATAATTAATGCTTATGGAACATTTCCATGTACCAGGCCCTGTGCTAAGTATTTTATGTCCATCATATAATTAATATTCACACCTATCCCCATCCCCATTTTAATAGATGTGAGACTGAGGCTCAGGTAGGTGAAGGCATTTGCTTGACACTAGGCAGCCGATGTGAGGCAGAGCCAGACTTAGTACTAGTTCCCAAGCCTGAGCTCTTCCCCTTCCCTGGCTAGGGAGAGCTGGGCCTGATCCGGAGCTCAGGTGGATATATGTATCTCCCAAAGCCCCTGGCACAAGGCTTGGAACATTATCAGGGCTCAGCAAATGTGGGAGAAAAAGAGGAAAAGAAGGAGATAAATAGCTCTGGGTCCCCACTGGCAAGCTGACAGCATGAGCTTTGAGGAGACATCAGTCCCTGGCTGAGTACGTGCTTTTTTGTCTAAATGCCACCTCCTTCAGGGGGTTCATACACTTACCTATTTACTATCTAATGGGGAAATCACACATTAATCTAAAAATTAAGCAAAATAAGTGGTGAGAAAGCTAGTGGAAGAAAGACTCCATATATATATGGAGAGACATAAAAGAAGTCTCTAACAAAAAGAATACCATTTCCTATCAATCTTCCATAAGTTAATTTACTATTTAAAGCAATCTTAATAAAAAATACAAATCAGTTTCTTCTTGAACACTACAAGCTGATTCTAAAGTGTACATGAAGACACAGACAATAGCCAAGAACACTGAAAAAGAAGAGCAGTGGGGGACCTAGCCCAGCCAGAAACAAGAATATATTATGACGTCTCAATAGTCAAGGAACTGGCACAGGAGTAGACACAAATTCATATGGGAGTTTAGAATACATAAACAAGGCATCATGAATTAAAGAGGAAAAGAGGACTATTCAACTAATGGTATTATGACAAGTGTATAGCTCCCTAGGAAAAAAAAATGTTGGATCCATACTTCATATTGAATGCCAGGATAAATTCCAAAAGGATCAATGGTTTAAATGTAAAAACAAATTCATATAATACCAGAAGAAAACATGAGAAAATTCCATTATAAGTAAGAAATGGATAAGTGTTTTCAATTACTCAAAATCCAGAATCCATAAGGGAAAGATTCCCTGATACATTCAATCAACAATTTCTGCATGGGAATATTCCCATGTGCAAAACAAAAGACAAATGACAAACTGGGAGAAAATGTGCAACTGAATATCACAGATATGAGCGAAATCTTCCTAATGTATAAAAGCTTCTAGAAATTGACAAGAAAAGAGATCAACAATCTGAAAGAAAAATGAACAAAGGAAAGAACATTTCACAGAAAAGGAAAGACATAGAAAATATATGCTCACTCATAATAAACAAAATGCAAATTAAAATTAAAATTGAGATTTATTTTTCAGCTATCAGACTGGCAAAAATCCAAAAGTTTGCTCTCCTGCCTTGTTGGTGAGGCTCCAATAATGGTGAGAATATACATCTGCACAACTCCTACTGAGGGCAATTTGGTGATATTTTTCAAAGTTACAAATCCAAGTACTCTCTGAACCAGCAAGTTATCACACAGATTACACCCAGCACAGATGTAAAATGATATATGTACAAGCTTATTCAAAAGAGAAAAAGGGACTGCTTACAAAATGTAACAATCATGTGATGAAATTCTGTACAGCTATAAAAGAAAGGACTAAGGAAGCTCTCTATGAATGGAATGATCTCCAAGATATAAGTTTACAAAGCAAGGTGCAAAAAAAGCATTTATGGTATTCCTATCTTTTTGTATATATGCATATAGAAATGCTAGAAATAAATTAATAGCACTAGTTACTTGTGGTATGGTTTGGAAAAACTAGATGGATGGGGGCTTCTCATTGTATATATTTTTATTAATTTATTTTTGAATTATGTGACTATATTCCCTGTTCAAAAATAAATTTAAAAAATACAAGTCAGTACAACACTGTAGCTGTGTACTAGGTAAATACTATGACAAAATGTGCATGGTGCTCTGACAACATATAATGGGACCCTGAACTCTCTCCCTGAAGAGATGGCAACTGAGTTCAGATCTCAAGGCTGAAGAGCAATTAACTAGTTGGAGGGGGTGGGAAGATCATCCGAGGCAGATGGAAACTCCGGCATGTGGCCAGATGAACTGGTACGTTGAGGAGACTGCGTGCTCCTTTATTGCTGGACTAACTGAGATTCCCAGGCCTGGACTGACTGAGATTCTAGGACAGTTAGACTCACCATGTCAGAAATCATAAGGCAGCCCTTCCTTCTCAGCAATCTGGAAGGCCTAGGACACAAGTGGTGGTGAAGATAACCATTTCCCTTCACCTAGGCACATGCAACCACACACACATATACCCACATATACTCTCACACACTCTCAGGTCCCAGCATGAGGGCACATTCAGGCCACTGCAGCTATCTCCTCCCTACCTCCAGATCAGAAGAAAAGTCTTATAGGCTGGCCATCTCTGAATCCTTCCACAAGGTGCAGACCCTGCCTACACCCCAGTGAGGGCCTTCTAGAATTCCCAAAGCCCAAGCATTGCCAGAATAACTTTACTCAGAAGAGGAGAAGGAGAAGGAAGAGGAGCTTTTTCATCACAAAGTAGCCTGGCACAGGACCCTGCCATGGGCAGGCAAGCTTCCGTAGCCAGCAGTACAAGAAATGGAGCTGAATGGGCTATGCAGAGGCATCTCAGTCCTATTCTGGCATCCTGATCCCTCCTCTCCATCCTTTAGCCTTGGGCTTACTCCCAGAAACCAGTGATCATACTTTGAACCTACCTCTTAAAAAGAGAAGCTTTACTGGACTCACAGCAACAACCCATGGGGAGTTTTCTAGTCAGAATTAAGTCCTATCTTATAGAATCTGGCCATTTGGTCTGAAGGGTTCCTGATCCAGGATTCCACCTGACTCACAGGACAGGCTTCCAAGCCCAAGACTCCACCTGGACCCTGCAACCTTCTCCTGGATCCTCAGACAGTTAGAGAAAAACAGAGTATGTGGTGATGGGGTCGGGGTGGGGGGAGTCTCAGAAGATAAGGAAACTAGTAAAATATGGATTATCCCAAAATAGCGGCTCTATATCCCCACAACCAGGATTCCCTTCTCCTTGAAGCCTTTACGTATGGGGAAGACACACAGCACACCTGTCCAATTCCTAGGAGAGAAAATGTGATGATTTGGACTCGATGATCTCTAAGCTAGAAGGACATTGTGTCCACCTAGTGGATCCCAGATGATGTCACAACCATACTCACTGACACTCGACTTCACCAGGATGGCCCCAATTCCAGCTCACACCTGGATCTGTCCCGTTTCACAGGGACAGATCCCAGCCCTCTGGATAGGGGTTGTGGGGGAGGGCAGCCGATGGGAGGCAGCTGCTAAACATGGAGGATCCTGTGAGGACCCCAAGGAACAGTACAAAGTCCATTTGACTGGAGAACAATTCCTTGGGTTTGGAAGTTTTTAGGGAAAACTGAAAGGTGTGGAGGTGAGTTGTGCAGAAAGAAAGGTATGTTTATGGCAAGTCTGTAGTACAAAATGGCTCTTTCCCTGACTCCTGCATTGAGAAGCCAGGAAGGGTAACTTGGGGAACTAACCACTCCCATTGGCACCAAGATCCAAATAGGCTGGCTTGCTTGAAAATGTCTAGAAAGTTAGCTCATCCTCCATAGCCCTTGCTTGCCACCTTCTCACCACATAGAGTTCTAGGTACAAAAAGACAGGTGGGGAGCAAAAAGAACACTGGACTAGGAGACAGAAGACATGGGTCTGAGCACCTGTTCCTTTGTTCCCAGCTCCTGGGACAATCCTCTTATCTTCATAAATTCTGCCACCCCCACAGTAGGTGTTGTAATCAATAAACTGCAAGTACTGGGTAAATGCAGGAATAAGGGGAGAAGAAGGAAGATGTTTGCATCCCATTCCTTCTGGGGATAAAGCTGGGTTGGCATACAATAATACCCCTAATGTTAAAGAGAGGTGAGCCCCAGGCAGGCACACAAAACGTGTGCCAGAGCTACATGCAGGGCGTGGCAAGCCACTTAACAACTTGGGAAGAGCCTTCAAGGAGATAAGCCAGACTAGAAAAACTTCCTGCTGTGCAGTGAAAGCCAGATCTCAATCTCTCTCCCCCCCTTTCTGAAGAAGACCCAGCTTTCAAACCACTCGATGCCCTCTTCACCTACTTTTTACAGGGCCCTGGGGAGACAAAAGGGTCTTCTGAATCATAGCTTGGAACCATGGTAACAAGCTGATACATCCAAAATCCTCTCAGAGTGTTGGTCCCTGGGTACTTCTAGCCATCTGAAGATCCAGTTCCTGACAAGCTCTGAACTCTCCTCATTGATCTATCCCATGGAGTCTGTAAGTGCAGTTGTGGACAAAGACTGTGCCTGCCAGCTTAGCTTGCAGCCTTGCATTACCATCCTCACCTTTCAAGGTTAGTCCCATAGCCAGCCAAGCAGAGGAGGCCAAGTAGGAGTCGTCTGGGAGCAAAGTCTTAGACGAGGATAATGCCCAGGAAGGTCGTGTCCCCTGCGCTTCTCCGTTAAAAGGCCTTGGTACTCCAGAAGGCTGAGGTTTAGCTGACCCTTGCATTAAACTGGTGATGTGTCTCTGCCCCCTGAGAGGGTGGGGCTGTACCCATTACATGTGCATACCACTGTGCGTGCATGCACCTTTCTACTATGGCTGGCTATACCCCAACTGGATCTGCCTGCCCAAAGTGGGAAAATCCAGTATACGGACTTGTAAAACAGGCAAGTCAGGAGTTAATTATGTTAATTAATCATTCTCCTAGCAGCTAGTTCATAGATCACCAATGAGTTAGATGAGAATTGAACAGACTCTGAGAAAATTAAAACTAAGAACTGCTTGCCAGTTACCAATCAATCCGAAATGAAGCATTGCTGGGGTTTTCCATGAGGCACTATGATTCACAGAATGCTGATTTGCACATAACTCCCCAGAAACAGAACTGAGGCATAAAAAGGGGCATACCTGTACCATCCCCCCACCCCACTCCACCCCCACCACACACTACTGCAGGGTATACAGCACAGGCAACTGCACCTAGAGGCTCCATTATACCCCTACCCACCCCACCCTACCCACACTTTCAGGGTAACCACAGGTCGCCCAGGCTTCTGTCTGCCATATACTTGAGCTAAAACTTTCCACATAAAAAGTTCCTTTCTGTGGGCCTGCCAGGGCCAGATGGGGAAAGAATGAGCTCCAGCAGCTTGGATGGGCAGTCAGCAGCAGCATCTCAGGGGCTTCAGAATCTTTTGTGAGAGCCAGGTTCCAGGCAAGGCCAGAAAGGAAATGACCCAGAGGCCAGAGCAAGGCATTCCGTTCCAGAAAGTGTGCGACTGGCAGGGCCAGGCAGACAGTATACTCCAAAGGAGAGCTTCAGAACTCATCAGTGACCCTTTCTCAAAAAGGTCTGTATGTCTTACATTCTGCTACAGCGAGAGCAAATTTTGGGAAATTGAAACTGAGAGATTTGGCCCATAATTATCATCATCACAGTTACCATTTATTTAGAGCCTCCTGTGTCCATGAAGCTTTGTGCATATCATTTAATTCTCACAAGCATGAAAGGTTCATATGATTATTTCCATTTTCTAATGAGAAAACTAAGACTCAAAGAGGCCAAGAAACTTGCCCAAAATTACCCGGCCACAAAGTGGTAAGAAGGATTTATAGCTGATCTGTGGGGCTCAGAAGACTGTGCTCCTTCCACAAACCAGCCTAGCAAGCACCAAAGCCTAGAACTGGATCCCTAGAGTTAATTTTCCTCAGTCCTACCCCCTCCCACACCCCTAAGCTGTGCCAGGACTTGCTCCCAAGGTGAGGTAGTCCCCATTCTTACATGGCCGAAGGGGTCCAGGTGGTTGTTTGTCAGCTTCAGCTTCTGGAAGGAGACCAGCTGCCGCATCCAGTGGGCCCCAGTGGCAGGAGAGTCCGGGTGGACGTACAGCCTTCCTGGCATTGCTGGCTCAGCCTTCCCTGCCACCATCCTGCCAACACAGCAGATAATGCACTGGCAGTTGACTGCCCTGGGACTGGTGAATCCAAGATTCCCTGTCCCCTCTGGGAGCAAACCCCATAGACCAGAGGGAAAAAAAGCTGCTGGTCCCATCACTTTTTCAGTTTTGGACTCTGGGGGTGAGAATGAGGGACAGAGGAGAGAGTGGTGAGGAGGGGACAGCAATTCTGAACCTGTTTTATTTTACTGCAATAGAAAGACAAAAGGAGATTATGGAGAAACATGATTATTTATTTGAAGGACTTAGGCTAATTACAAAGATACGATGAGATCTGAGCACTTCTGTTTGTGTGTTATATTTCACAATTTTAAAATGTTATATTACATGGAGGGAGTTTCTCAGTGGACTGCTTTCAATCCCAAGGGCAACGATAAGAACTTAATTGGTAGCTGTTCCCTCAGCCAAAGAGTCTTCTCTGCAGAGTGCTAAGCCAACCCAGAAAGAGAAGAAATGCCCTTCCCAGGACATGGCTACCAAATCCTGTCTCCCCAGCCTAATCTTTGCTGGCTCTGCTACCCACCCACTGCAGAGCTCAGCATCCAGAACCCAACCTCTGGATGGCAGCTGATTCTTTCATTCCCTTCTCTCCTTGACCCCTGGGGAAAAACAGGGTATTAAGGAGTTGGTCTCATAAAAAATAACCCAGCATTTATTTACCAGGCCCCCATTTGGTTTTGTCCCTCAACCTGTGAGTCTCCTACACTCCTTTACCAAAGGGTCCTACCAACCAACCACCCGGACAGCAGCCTGGTAAATAAATGTGGACATACTGCTTATGACGGAGTAGGCTTATAGCCAAAGGAGATAGCTTGAATAGGAAGTCAGTGGAGAAAAGGGAGAGAGGCACTGGACACTGGACATTCACAACCAAAGGCCCCAAACCGGGAACTCCTCCCCAGCGCAGCACTGCTAGAGCCCAAATCTTCCCAGTGTCAGCATTTTGTCTGTTGCCCCAACAGCACAGCCATGAAGTCATGAGTCCATGGTTGTGGGGAGAGCACAGACCCTTGAAATCTACCGGACACCCAAAACTGCAGCTCATTTTCAGCCTCCAGCCCCAGGTCCCCTGCAGCAGGGGTACAGATATTTGCAACCCTCCCCAGCCTCTGCTGTCCCAGTTTTAGAAGTGGACTTGAGGGTATAGATCTAGATAACCTAAGGGAACCCCTGGATGAAGCATCAGGTAGAGATGAGTATGCTGAGTGGAAAGAGAAGTTGAAGAGAAGGATGGTGATGTGGTGAGGGTCCCAAGCCTCTTACCATTTGTTGTCACAGAACTTGTAGCGGTGGTCATCCGCAGGGACGATATCAATCAGCAGGATGTACTTGGTCTTAGGGTTCATGCCTGTGACTTTTACCTTGTAGCTGGGGAACATCCTCCTGGATGAAGTCAATAGATGAGGGAGGAAGTGTGGACAGAGTACCAGGGAAGATGGCACAGAGTGAGAGAAGGGGCAGAGGCCTTTGAGAGGTACTCCCTCTTAGTGAGAGATCTTGGCACTGATCATAGTTGTGTGACCTTGCACAAGTCACTTTCCCCTCTGGCCTCAGCCATGCCCCTGGACAAAGAGAGGATTATACCAGCTGTTCTCTCAGAGTCCCTGCAGCTGCCAATCTTTGTGTCTAAGAGGAAGGTTCACACAGTTTACTGAATTCAGTGTTCCCTCTGCCCCCAATTTTCCTAAGATGGCTATGAGCAGGTCAGGATTGTAAGAGGAATTTCAGCACCAACCTGGCTACCTGAATTTCCTTCCTGCCCTTTGCCAGTCCTATATGCAGCTAAAATTCTGGGGTGCCATTACATGGGATTGAGTAGATGGCCTGGAAACCCCATCAACTGCATTTGTCAACAGTTCATCAGATGCCTCCTCTGGGTTACTGTTTCTGTAGAAATTCTCAGGCCTTAAACTCTCAGGATTCTGCTGAGAATCCTTTTCGGTCTTTGGATTCCTTAAGTGGGTTAGCAGAGGTGTATATCCCCCATGAATACCTAACTTGGGCCTGTGTACACTAATTGGGGACCAGGGGAAAGTCAGTCCAGGAGTCTCATGGATAAAAGCATGGATTCAGGAACCATACTGCATGATTCAGAGCCTGGCCCCACTACCTACAAACTATGAGGCCTTAGGCAACTTGCTTTGGTTTCCTATCTCTAAGATGGAGGTATTATTACCACTTACTTCATAGTTGCTGTGAACACTAAATGAGTCGATTTATGGCTGTTATCACTGACCCCACAGTACTCCACCCTCCACAAAACCTACTTTTATGAAAATGGAGTCACTAAAAAATGGAAAGCTTTGCTAGTCCCTGAGCCCATGTGGAGGACACCCAGGACCCTGAGGCTCAGGGAACATTCTAGAGAAGAGTTTCCTCAGACCCCTCAGCACATACACATATTCAACAATAAGTGCACACACCTGCAGGGGGGACAGCTCCCTCCCTTAGTCACCAGGTTCCTGAGCCTGGACTTCACCAGAGTGGGCAGACAGAATTTCCTCATAATCCTTCTCAGACACTCCCTCCCCTCTCCTAGCTGATCTTCCCCAAAGAGGAACACCCCAAGGGAGAAGCAAGACCCAAACCTGACTGAAGATACTAATGAGAAATAGGAAGCAGCACTGAGTTCTGATAATGCCCAACCAATCCATCTGGGAGCACCACCAGGCAGTCCTCTCTGCCTCTCACTGACCAGATGCCTCAAACAGATGATTGGAACCCCCCATTTTGTCAACAGGGGTACCCGCTTACCTGAATAGAGTAGAGCTTCCAGAAAGGATCAAGGCCTCCACAAGGTGGCAGAGCCTGCACCTAGCCCAGACCAGGACCTGGGGCCAAGGGTTCAATTCCACCCCAGCCCAGTCCCGGGGCAGCCCAGTCTGTGCACCCTCTCTGCGACTGGAGGAAAGGCCAGTGTGAGTACTGCAGTGGGTGGAGCAGCAAGGATGTGTGTGAGCGTGTGGATGCACAAGCGCATGTGCAGGATTACATGATGTGAGTGCACTTATGTATGTATGTACGTGTCTGGGGGGAGGAGGGAAGTTCTAGCTGCAAGTCTAGGGACTTATAAACCGTGTGGAAGAATTTGTCTCAGATGTCAACTGAAAGCATTTTCAAATGTTCACCCCACCCCCAGGAATGGGGGAAGTGAAAGGGCCCAGGAACCCAATCCTGGCTCCTGCTTGACAGCCTGCCTGCCTAGCCTGGAGGCACAGCTGGAGACTGTGCCACCCTCTTTCCTGGCCCAGCCTCTCCCCTGATGGCCTAAAGCTGAAAGTGGGGAGGAGGGACAGCAGCTGCTTCACCTACCCCCCCTTCCAAGGAGGAAGCCCAAGAGTCCTGTCCCCTCCAGACTACCATTTTGTAACTGCTACAGAAGCAGCCACAAAATGGGGCAGTCCACAAATGCAGCAGTGCTGGCTGTGCTTAAGCCAACCTGGTACTGGTGCCCTGCACTCACCCTGTTTTTCCTGTAATCTCCCCAGATGGCAGCAGCAGAAAGTAGAATGGCCTCCTCAAGGGCCAGCGTCCACACATGGCCCAGTCCTCACAACTCAACTGAGAGGGGACTAAGAACACTTATCTTCCTCTTCTCCTACTCCCTATACACTTCACCTCTGCACCTCAGGAGGCCAGGCTGGCATTGGCTAAGTGCTTTTTAAAAGCCCTTTAAGGAGTCTATGGTCTGCCTCCAAAGGCAGGGAACTGGTGTCCTATATTTGGCCCCTCCTGGGAGCTGACCATAGACCAGACTTCTGACTGATAACAGCCTCGGAGAAGTGTGGTGGGACTTGGGGCATAAGGGAGGGTATTTCCTAGGCTCTGCTCCCCCTTCCAACAATCCTCTCTGCCTAGGACAGGAGTCCCCAAAACCACGGAGGAAGAATGAGGTATCTGGTCTGACTGGGGAATTCAGAACTCTCTGCTCCAGGCTGAGCCAGAAAGTATCTAAAAGCTCCATTGCTTTCATGGAAACAATTATCTTTATTTCTAACAGGGTCCAGTCAGGGGACTGCTTCTGAGCCATGTAGAACACATGCCACAGGGCAACTAGGCGCTATCATTACTCCACTTGGGTGTATTCTTGATGACTCCAGAGGATCAAGGGCCAGCCCAGTGTGGGGGTAAGTCTGAGAGTGAAGGTGAGTCACAGGCTCCACCCACCCCCACCTACCCCAAAGACCTCCTGCCTAGACTGAGGGGAGAATCACAGCCCCCCGGGCATCTGTCTACAGGTGGCTAAGGTTGGGGCCCAGAGGTCCCAGCATGGGAGTGTTCACCAAATCAGACAACTTGGGTGACAAAGGCCAGGCTGGGCTTGGGTGCTATGACTTCCTCTGGGCTCCACAGGTACTGTAAAGGCCTATTCTAAGGCCCCTACTTGGCCTGCTCCCGAGCATCCTCTGATGGGTGAGCACTCTTAAGAATTAAGCATTGTGAATGAGATGTAAATTGTTTCTGCGATTTATGACGTAAAATGGACGTGAAAACCAACATCCTGTGGGAGAAACGCATGTCTCAATGGCAGGGAGAGAAAAAAGTGAGGCACTGACTTCTGTGCAGCCGCTCAACCCCATCCCCCGGGCGCTAGAGCGGAGGCCCTGTCAACCCCCTTCTCTTCCGTCCTGG
Source organism: Tamandua tetradactyla (assembly GCF_023851605.1). NCBI lineage: Eukaryota > Metazoa > Chordata > Mammalia > Pilosa > Myrmecophagidae > Tamandua > Tamandua tetradactyla. The sequence goes on from NC_135332.1 coordinate 42,213,322, forward strand.
AACCCTCTCCCTGCGTCCTACTAGTCCTCTCCCTGAGCGGACTACGCGCTTTCTCATTGCGTCCCCCGCACCCCCTTCGGGCTCCCGCACCCCCTCCGGGCTCCCGCACCCCCTGGCTCATGCGATGCACGCGGAAACGGCTCCGGCAGGGGAATAAACAAGCCGGCTGCCGCCAGCTGGGGAGGAGATGAAAGCCTGGGATTTCTCCTCTGATCATGCAACAGGTTCTGAAAGGGTGCGGGACTGGAGCCTTTATCTACTTCATACTCGGAAATGGCTTTAAAATGAACTGCTAAGATAAGCTTCCTCCGACATGTGTCCGTGTCGGAGGCTGGAGTGCGGGGGCGGGGAGGGGCGGGGAGGGGCGGGGAGTGGTGGTGAGGGCAAGGGTTTCGGGGCATTTTGATTTTGGCAACAAACCTGTAAATACGGACTCGATGTTGAGCGGGACACGCAAGTTACAGCTGTGCTGGGAGAGCCGCGGGGCTCCCGGGCCCAAGGGGTTGCCGAATTCGTGGCGCCGACCTACTCGCCCTCTCCAATCAACACCCCTCCCCGGGGCGGAGAAAGGGGTGGAGTGTGCAGGGAATTGCGGACTAGGATCCGCAGGATTCTCTCCGCCTGGACCTCCCAAAGCCAACTGCAGTCCCAGTCTCCCCAAGGCATGGCGGAGATCCCAGGTGCAGCTTTGTGCACCTTTTCCTAAATGTAGGGGCAGAACCGCATGAAGGGGTGAGAAGTGTGCCGAGTGATTGTGAGGACGGGGGCTTGGTAACTGGGAGTACACACAATAAGGAGTCTTGAGGGTAGGCTGTAATGTTCCATTTCTTTATCTGGGTGGTGCTTACACTCTGTGAAAGTTCATTGAGCTGTACAATTAAAATTTGTGCGCTCTTCTACGGGAATGATCCACTTAAATTCATATTTAAAAAATTCATATATACATATATAAAGGCCAAGGCCTTGGAGTCCAGAATCTGAAATGAATTAGCTTCAGGAGAAGGGCAGGGGTCCACAGAAAATCCCAACCCCATCTTTCAGTCCCTAATATATTTGGGGGTGTGGAGGAAAAATTCGGGATATGTTGGGGAGAGGCCAGGGCCCAGCATCCAAGGCTGAGGACTGGGGAGAGGGGAGAAAGGTGGAAATGGTGCTGATGCAACCTATAGCAACACCAAAATTTTTGTAGCCAAGTGATTTCTGAGAGCAATCACAAGGCGACTTCATTTCTTTTCCCTTTCACACACACAAATGTTTTCTAATTCACCAAAATCATTTTTAAGAAACGTTTTTCCCAAAGTGGGGGACAGGGGTGAGAATATATGGAATAGATGCTATTTGGTAAGTCCAATTGCTTCTCTTAGACTTTTTTTTTAAGGCATTTCTTTCTGATAGACTTTTGCTTTCAGAAAATACTTTAAAAAGAGATCAAAGCAATCTCTCCCCAACCCACTTTCCCAGTGTCTTCAACCCTTACTTCTCTTATCACCCACGCCACTGGGCTCTGACGCTGTGTATACAGAGCAAGGGCAATTGGCTTTGAAGCCTCGGATTAAGCCGGGCCAAATCCTTGCCTCAGAATAACAAACAATACAGGTTCAACAGGAGTTCTCATCGGTAGTTCATTTTTCAAACGCAAATTCACTGTCACTAACACAAGCAACATTGAACTCAACAGCCTATGAAGGCCGATAGGGGAGATTTATCTGGTGGCAAAACCATGACCTAGGAGTAGAGCAGTCAGACGGTTAGGAAATTTTCATTTTTGAGCGGTTTATATTTAAATTTTCGTGGAGCTCACTTTTATCTGTGTTTGGGAGAAAATGCCATTTCTCACATGGATCAAGCTTGGCAGGGATGTGAGTGAGCCAAAAGAAAGGACTGCTCTCTGCACTTAGCGGCACGGACCCCTTGGTGCAGGGGCCTGAGAAGAACAGAGGCCATCTAGGGAAGGGTTTAGCCCCATTTTACACCTGACATCAGGAACTGATGTCTCGCCCTGTGGTTGGCATTTTATTCTCTGGATCAAATTGTTAAACAATTCTAAGTCACTACCCAACAAAGGGGACCATTTTCTCCTTTGAGCTTCAGACCTTAACAGACCTAAAGGCAGGCAGGAGGCTTGTGACCCCACAAGTCGAATTGACTTAAGAATATTTCAGGGCCTCCTCCTCTTGCAACCAGACAGCAGTTATGGGTCTCTAGGGCAGAGCATGAACCCCAGATTGAACAAGGGCTCTGTAAATAAGCAATCAAGAGAATTTTTCAGAATTAGGGTTTTGTTCTGGGAGTAGAGTACATCATTGGCTTGGCTTATGCAGGTCTGGCCATTGCCCAACCCTAACTCTATCTATATGAGTCAAGTCTTTTGCTTCTCTGGGGCTTGGTTTATGCTTCCAGTTCCCCTCCAGCTCTAGCAGTCTAAGACTCTATGAATCAAGGTTCAGGGGAAGGATCCAGGCTGTCTGTTGAGAAATGGAAGTGTTCCAGAAAGGGTTCCAGTAAAATTGCAAAGAGTTTAGGGAAACAGAGAGGAGCTGGACAGGATATTAAATAGACACAACCCCAAGCAAAACAAAGTGTATTCAGAGGTTGCCTGTGTAATGGAGGTAACGGTGGGAGGAAGGGAGCCACAATGACCAGAGCAGGGAAAGTGGTCACTGATGTCAGGAGGCAGGCTATACAGGAGGGAAAAGGGTCTCTGAGAACCCTGGGGAGGGGGATGAAGTCAGTAACTTTCTTAAGGACTAGACCTGACACAAGGACAATTTTTTTGCCAAAGAAATGAAAGTTGTGATGAACCCATAATTGACCAATATCAAACCAAAAGGTCCATCTCTACAAGAATCAGGTATAAACATCTGCCAGAAGCTAGTCATCTCTGGAATTATGTGAGGAAGGGTATGTGGTGTGGGGAAGGGAGGGAGGAGGACCTACACAGGTGCAGGAAACCCACTGAAGAGAGCCACAAATACCTTTTGTTTAAAATGGTGAAGACCAGGCATGCCCAAATCCCATGATGGCCAATCATTTTCAAGAGACATAGTTGCCTAAAAGTGGAAGTTCTGAATTGTTCTCTTCTTTCCTTCCCTTTGCCCCAACAGGTACAAGAAATAAATTCTCTTTCCTCACACCTGAAATCCACATGACAATTTACCAAGCACCTTTCACATAACTGCCTGGCTTGATCCTCACAGTAACCTAAAAAGGAAGGGCAGCAGGTGGGTCAGCAGGCACCGTCTCCATTTTACCCAAAAACACTGAGCCTCAGGGACGTCTAGTAATTTGCCCAAGTGCTTCAGCTAGGAAGTGGCAGGGTTCCCCACTGTCCTCAATGCTTGCTTTGTTCACCCCCTTTCTAATGTATCCCCAAAATGCAGGAACTCAGGCCCTGAAACCTCCCTGCGCCCTCCCCAAATAAAGGCGCTGGGTGGCAATACCACTCCCTTACTAAAACATGAGGGTGGCTAAGTGCCCAGCCATCCAGCACCAACAGTACTAAGGGGCTCAAGGTTATCTGGTGAACAGAGACAGGAAAGGCCACAGCACCCCTACATGGCACACAGCAGGCCACCAGCCCAATTCTATTTAAAAAAAAGTAGAAAATGCTGAATGGATGCCAGGCATTTCTCTAATTATTGATATTATTAGCTAAAATATACTGTCCTATGTGCTTTACAAACAACTGTATGAAGGAGGATCTATTATTTTACAGATGGAGAAGGGGGGAGAGGAGCAGAGACCCTTAAGTACCTTGCTTAAGGTTACCCAAACACAAGCAGAGGAGCAAGAATTGGAACAGCCCAGCATCTGACTCCAGATCTCAGGTCCTTGGTGCTTCACGATCTTATTCCTCCAGAAAGCCCAGTTTCAGGCCTGCAGCCTGACAAAAAGACATTTTTACACCTAACCTGTTCCCCCAGGACCAAAATGATATTTGTGTGTATGTGAAAGGGCAGGTGTGGGTGGGGAGGTGGCCCCTGAACCTGAACTTTCCAGCTTCTCTGTCTATAGCAATCTTCTCCACCTTATAACTGGCTCTTCTTGGTTCATTCCCTGCCCCACCGGAGACAGGGCAACCCCATCCCGCACGGTCTGTCTTCCTCCTCTCGCCCTCTCCTCCCTGTTCTCTCCCACAGACACCAGCACATTTTAAAGATGTTTCCACTTTATAAATCATCTCTTTCTGGCAGCCAACCGAGAGTGCTCCCTGAACAACACGCAGCCCAATAGTGCCCTCCCGTTGGCCAAGGAGGGGGTCTGAAATGAGATCGGGATGAGAGATGGTGTTTAACACCCCAGAAAAGTTAGGGAAATGGGAAAAATAGTCATGTCTTCTTCTGTTGAGGGGCACTTCTGGGATTTCCAATCAATGCAATCCTGAAAATCCTGCAAGTTCCCAAAGTTGGGTATGGGGGGTGGGGAGACAAAGTAGCTTCCCAGGGGGACAAAAGTGCTGGAGCAGAGACCTCCGGCTTTGCGATCCTTGTTTGCATCTCATTTGCATACTGCTACCTCTCTCCTAAATTCTCCTCCAGGGGCTTCCTTGCCGGGTGGCCCTCTGAGGGCCTTGACTGCCCAGTCCCAAGCTCTGGCTGAGAGGCTGAGGCTAGAGTGGTGAGGAGACTCCCATCCAGCCATGCCGGGAGCTGAGAGGACTGCTAAGGAAGCCCTCTGGAAATCCCCGCTGCTCCCACCAGTCATTCCCCGAAGTAACTCTCCCATCGCTGACCTGCCCGCCTTGGTGATGATCATCTCCGTGCCCGCCTCGTGGAACTTCTTCCAGAGCTCCTTCTCATGCAGCCCCACCTTGATGTTCTCGATGGTCTGGGATGGAAGGGAAGGGGATTCATGTTTGCCTGGCCCACGGCTCCACGCGGACGCCCTCCCCTACCCACCTGGGAGACTTAGAGTATTGAGCCCTCTAAAAGGAGAACACGGACCCTAAGAACTGTGCATGGCATTGCAAGCCTTGTGAGCCCATGCATGGAAATCTCGTTTTACAAAATTATTTTGTACCACTGGTAAATTTTTAAAAATGTAATAAGTGGTGAAATTCCTTCCTTCGGGGCTTCACCTACAAAGAGAACATTTATACTGACCCTGACAAATAGATAGCACAATACTACCTAAACACCTACAGAAGGAAACAACCATTTCGTGTGGCCGAACTTAGCCACAGACTTGCAGGGTGACACACTGACATCCAGAAGGGCGCACACACCCTCTCTGCCACACGTGCGCGCCCACAGACATTGCACACAGACCGAAAAAGACCAAGGCCATGCCCAGCCAGATTCCGTTCTTTGCGATCACGGGGTTATCACCGGGAAGCCTCTCAGTGAGGCTCCCACTACCTCGCAGCTCCGCGGCCGCTCCTGTGCGCACCTGGGCGGAGTCGACTCTTCCCATCCGATCCTACGCTGTCGCCGCCCTCTCCCGGTCCTCGAAGTTGGAAGTTGCCGCAGGGGTCACCCCACCCCACACCCCACACCCCTCTCCCAGAGCAGCCCCCAGGATTTAGGAGGAGATGGGGCCTTAAGGGAGGACGAACAAATAATAGTCCGAGAGACCACCAAATACCTCTGGAGCGAGCACTGCCCGCAGTCGGACGGAGGACGCAAGCAGACGTGCCCGCAGACAGACGCCCGACCTCTACCCGACAGCCGGCGCGGTCCTACCTGCTCGGCGGAGGCAGCGGTAACTGGGACGTCGGCGCCGGGGCCCGGGGGGCTGCCGAGCGCGGCTCCGCTGAGGACCGGTGCAGCCAGCTCTGGCTCGGGGATGTTGGCGGCAGTGGTGGCGCTGGCCTCACGGAGCGCTGGGCCCGGGGCCCGGAAGGCCTCCTCGCTCTCCGACAGGCCCTTGTCCTGCAGCATTTCCTGTGGTCACAAGCATAGAACGAGTCACTTGCCCGGGTCCACTCTTTCTGAAGCTGGGGTTCCTGCGGGCTGGGAAGCCGCCCTAGCACACATGGACCCCGCCCCCTCCTGAGCTGGGGGAGAGCGCCTATAGGGAGGGCAAGACCTTCGCCTCCTCCCTCCGGGTTCTAGACCTTGGAGGGTCTGCCTGCGGTTCCCTGTCTGCCTGCCGCTACGTGTGGGGCTCTGTGATGAGTGGGTCTGAGGCAAGGATAGCCCTTTCAGCACTGCCCCAGCTGGGATCCCCAGTCCCCCCTGCCGCTGGGCACCAGCCCGAGACCTGGGCCTTCTCATCTGTTCCCTAACAACAACTCTTGTCTCAGGGCAGCTAAGACACTTCCCAAGCAGGTAGGAAAAAGGGAACCAGGCTAGAAGGGCAGGACCGAGGCTCCTGGTGGCAGGCACCTGCAGAAAGGGCATTTGGGGCTTTCACTCCTACACATTCCTGCTCCTACAGACACCTCTTCCCACACTGACACACAGCCCTCAGTGCCCAGCACTCTCACCGAGTCTTCTAGTCACCCAAGCAGCCACACTCTCCTGGGGCTGTTTTGATCCAGGAATTAAACTCAGCCCTGGGCCGCCCCAGCCTTGCTCTAGCATTCATATCTGCTGGCTCAACCACTCTCACGTTAGCTCCAAAAGGCTCTGCTTTGAGTCAAAGGGCAGAACCCAGACACTCACCAGTTAAGGACCAGGCTCGTCAGATGGGTCCAGTTCATAGACCAGGCCTAGGCCTCCTTCAGCCCTGGCATAGAGCACAGCTATCCTCCCCTGAATATCTGAGCCTGTTCACTCCTCTGCCCAGGTTCCTGCTTGCTGTCTGGAGCTGGCTGGGGGATCTCAGGATGAGACCTCAGTCTGCAAGGGCCTGCCTGTCCTACCTCCATTAGGGCTGCAACTTTATATTATCCCTTCTTCCCTTTCCTACCTGACTGCTCTTCCCCCTTTCTCTGGATCTGGGCTAGTCCTTGTGGGGCTTTCTTTATGTCTGGATCCTCCTTTGGGTACCACCTTTCTCTTCTTATCTTCTTTCTGCTCTCCATTTGATCCCCCTGTGCATCCTAAGATGCCATCCAAAGATGCAGGCCCCTCTTCTATCCTATCCATTGGCCTTCTCATCTTGAGCCTAGACTTCAGCTCCCAGGGCCTCACTAAGTAAACAAGCCAAGTGCAACCAAAGAGATAAAAAGGGGCCTGGATGGCTTGAGCTGGGAAAAGCCCATAAAGATAAGGCTGACAGCCCCATCGGTCCTCTGGCTACAGCCGGCAGAGAGCAGGGCTCCAGGACATGGCCGGCTCCTGTACCCGCTTCACCCGCGGGTTCCGGATGGTGCCTCAAGAAAGCAAGGAACCCCCAAGCAGGAGGACTCTGTGCGACAAGGGTTATTGAGCCTTAGGCCTGCAATGCTGGTTCCTGCAACCTAACACAGACTTGCTAGCCCCGGGCTACATTTGCCCAGATAGGCACCCGCGATCGGCTGGTTCCAGACCCAAAGGACGGTGTGGCAGAGAGAGGGTGCCAATTCGCGCGTTGCCGGCCTGGCTGCTAGGTCCTCTACAGGCCATTTGTCATATTCGGGACCGTAGAGTGGCACTGCCCGCTCGCGCCGCGCGCTCCCATCTTGGCCGTCGCCGAGCAGTACCGCGGCCGGTGTTCACTAACGCAGGGTCCCGCCGCTCGAACTCCGAAAGAAGGCTCCGCTGTGCTCCTTCCACTCCTCGGGTTCACCTCCTCCTCTTCTCTCCGCCACCAGGCCACAAACCGGCGCCGCGACAGGTCGCCCTCACCGGCGCTCCCCACCAATTTCCCTTAATTCCCTTCCGACTGACCCAGCCCGGCCATCCTCGCGGTCTCCGAGGTTCGGGTGGAGCCCTAGCCCAGCCGCGCGGGCACCATCCAGTCACGAACCCAGGCCGGGCCCGCGCCCGCGCTCTCCGCAACCTCCGCGCTCGCCTTCACGCCGAGCCCTCTCTGCAGGCGCGGCCGCCGGCTCTGCTCCCTTTGAACATGGATCTGTCGTTTTCAGCTGCTTCGTTTTCCAAGGATGGCATTTTTTCTTTTCACCCTTAGAACATTACCCGCGATTATTGTTGCAGTGGAGAAACTGTTAATATTTCGAACTATTTTTAATATTTAATTGTTCCTATTATCAGAGCGTTATTCTGGTCAGTTTAGTAACATTAAGAAATATTTACCCTTTCACATAACCAATTACTACTATTTTAATTTTCAGTAAAGTATGGGCTAAGCACTGGCTTGTTTTGTAACTTTTAAAAATGTAGGTGCTTTCCTGTCAGTGTCCAACATTCCAGGGCCTCCTGATAAATTAGTAATAGAATCACCAATATTTGGTAATATTAGTTATGGTGTTCCAATAGGTCGTGTTAATATATCGTTATTTTTATATTTACTCTACACACCTAAAAATGTTTCCGCTGCTGGCTATTCATTCCCTGTTTACACTTTGCCACACGGCTCCAATGACTTGTTTTTGTCATACTGTATAATACTTAGTATTTGAGTTTATTTTCTTTACATCCTTATAAGAGTTCTTGTTATTTTCCATAATTTGCTTTGTTAGGATTATTCATAATACTTCAGAAATTCTTCGCCACATCGTTATAATATCTCATTACTCTGTCGTTATTTGTAATATTACTGATCTTAATTCACTGGTTATTTTTCATCATATCATTACTTCTGTTTACTTTGTCCTAATTTGTAATATTGCTGTAGTTCTTAATACTCTGATTATTTTTCATTGCGTTTGTATAACACTTCTTATTACTCTACTGTTATTTATAATGTTGCTGGTACTATTAATACCTTGGTCATAAATTGTCATAATATTCCAGTAATTCTTGTTGCTATGGCTTTATTTACATTACTATTGCTTTCAAAATTTTGGTTAATGTTTGTTTTAATAGTTTATAATAGTATTATTACATTATATTATATTATTCTATCAATACTACTACTATCAGTATTAACTCTTAATGTTGTGTTTCATTTTTCACCTTTGTCCTACAGTTTTCTTCATCATTTGTTTTACTACTACTATTGATTTTAATATAAGGGCTCCTATTATATTGTTCCTATATTTGGAGTTACTCTGTCTTTATCCTTTTAAAATTGTGGTTACTACTTTCTCTTGATTCTTAAAGTGACTATTATTTTAAAGTCTGAATGCTGTATTGATTATGCTGCTTAGCCCTTTTTCTTTGGTAATTGCTCACATATGATCATTCTTGATCACTGATTATTATGTATATATACAAGTTCCTTGTTTTAATTTTGAAGACTCTGTTGCACCAAAGCCTCCGAAGTCCAGTGATCCATCTGATCGCTCCCATTTCTACATCCGTATTCGCCGCTGGAACCCAGGCCCTCTTCCTTGGCCTTTCTTATTCTGCAAACATCGATTCCAGGGCCACCGTTCTGCCTGTCGCAGCTTAACCTTGCTCCCACGGGGGCGGTGGTGCTGTCGTTTTTACACTATGCTGTTGGGACTCTGGACTCAATTCGTCTCGTCTCGGAGGAGAGGAGTGCTCTAGCCCCAACCTCTGGGAGTCGGGCCGAGGCAGCTACCCGACCTGAGGCACGTCGCGCCGCCCTCCTGCCACCTTAACCAACCTAGGTCTTTACCTCGGTTCCGTTACTCGCACACTTTCTAGCTCATACTCCCCGACCCTGCAGTCTGACTAGGGACTCCAGGTGGCCCGACGCGCACGGTTCACACCCTCCCCCACCGGACCGGACACTCACCCTAACTGCGCTGCCGCATGTAGAGGCGCCTGTGGCCGGGGGTTCACTGTAGGCTCGAGTCCGAGGAGCACAGCACAGCCCGGGCTCCAACTACTGGCCGTTGGGTTAGGGTCCCGCCGCCTGCCTCGCCCTCGGGGCCGGACACATCCCGACTCTGGAGCGGGCCCTTAATCTCCGAGGCTGCACTTTGGGGCCTCAGCTCCCTTCCCCTCCTTCCCTCCCTCCCTCCGGGGCCACCCCCCCTTCCTCTGCGCTGACGTCGCCGCTGTCAATCAGTCTGCACCCACCGCCCCCCGTGGTGGGGAGGGGGCGGGTGGTGGTGGTGATGGCCGAATCGAGGGTCCCCCGTCTCTGCATCCCTAAGACCCCAAGCCCGAGCAGGCCGCCCGCTTTCCCA